>NC_056738.1:520596033-520896033 GCF_019279795.1 Protopterus annectens | reverse complement strand
GAGAAAACTAGATCCACATTCTGTACCGGTCTCTGCCGTACTCCAGTACTTATCTAACTTCTTTGAGGAGGGCGCCGCAGCATCAAGTATACGATTTCATTTAGCTGCCATTTTGAATTTTCATAATGGTTTTGGTGACTCCTCTTTAGTTTCTCATTGTCTAAGCAAAACCTTTTTGAAAGGAGTTTATCACTCCAGACCTCCAATTAAGCAGCCCACAGAACCATGAAGTCTCACAGTTGTCTTACAATCTTTGACATGGCCTCCTTTTGAGCCAGCAGCCATGTGTGACATTATTTCTATCTTGGAAATCTCTTTTTCTGCTGGCCATTACATCAGCCAGATGCATTTTCGAGCTCCAGGCTCTTTGTACAAAACATCCTTATTTGATTTTCCATAAGGACAGAGCATCACTACGGACCAACCCTTCTTTCCTGCCCAAAGTAATCTCTGAGTTCTCTATTAATCAGACTATTGACCTAATAGTGTTCTGTCCAAAAATTTCAAACAAAGGACAGTATTGTTTACATTTACTTGATGTCCACAGGCAACTGAGATTTTACTTAGGATGAAAACAATCCGAAAATCAGACAAGTTATTTCTATCCTTTTCTGGCCCAAAAGTGGAAAAGTCAGTTGCTAAAGTGACCCTATCCAAATGACTGAGAGACTGTATAACTTTCATTTATAACCAAGAAAGAAAATCTGTTCCACCAAACATCAGAGCTCACTCCAGCAGATCAATGGCAACTTCTGTGGTGTTCCACTCCAGAGTTTCGATAGATGACATCTGTGCAGCAGCTACGTGGGTTTCCCTCCATACTTTTATCACTCATTAAAAGTTGGATCTGGTCTTCAAGGGATGAACTTCTTTTGGTTCAATGGTGCTCAAGAATGTTTTTCCATAGGGCCACCCAAGTGATATAAGGTAGCTGGGGACTGTCCCAGTGATGAATGGAATGAAGATTAACAACATCAGATAAAGAAGTTATGTCTTACCATAATGTTCCATCTGTGTTGTTGATCTTCATCCATTCATCATGTCTCACCCTCCTTCCCCCTCCTAGAGGCTCCTGGGGGATAGATACTTTGGGCCCATTTCCTGGATTAAGGTGTTTGCTCATAGACAGCCTCTGCTTTACTAATTATGGGAAACTCAATCTGAGGTAATAGGGAGAAGGATGTTATGGGTTTTACTGTGTGAATCATGAATCCCCAGCAATCTAAGTTCTTGTTTTGTCTTTTTGGTTTAACATATTAATCAGCTAATGGACATTCTTCTCTTTTTTTGCAGTGTTTATTCATTGCCTTTAAATGTTTTGTAGAGCTGTGTACTAGAATGTGTGTAATTCAGCCAACCTTAACTTGTTGTCAAAAGTAATGTCTCCCATAAAATATTCAAATATTGTTCAAGATTGTTCTCATGAAAATCTGGTTATGCCTTGCCAACATTACTGGTTTAGGTCCTGAACAGTAAATTATGCTCTAATTCTAACAACCAGTCCTTACTGAAGTCAGAGGAGAGATGCTACTAGAGTTTTGTATTCTTAGAATACCTCTTCATTAACAAACAGATTTTGCATTTTGGTTAAAAGAACATGACAAAAGAAAAAAATAATGTGTTTTTTCCTCATTCTTGCATGGGGGAGTGACTGGATTAAGGATAAAGTTTTAAGAGAAAGTAAGTAAACGAAAAAATATATATATTGAACATTACAAGGCTTTTATTTCTGGAAAAATAAATGTATGCTTAGTAGCAATTCTGTATCTGGTCCTCACTGTCTCCATAGAGACAGTCTGATAAAGAGAAGCTGGATAGAAAAAAAAAACATATTGGCTGAGAGATAATATTCTCTGAAAGCATTCAGGTGTTTTTTCCAGCTGGGAGAGCTATAAAGATAAGACAAAACCAGACAGCACTTAGCAGCACAGGCTACAACATGCAACTTAGCATGGCTAACCTATCATTTAGGTAAACTCAAGTTTGTGAGTGTGGTTGTCAGTTTGGGACATTTTTTTCTTATTAGGAGGATAAAACTTCAATATTTGAAGATATATATATAGTTTTATACATTAGCATTATAATAGTTTTTTTTTTGGAGGGATTGTTTGCAGGCTTTCAAAAAGCATTAAGTTTTGTAAACTGTGACGTCGACTCAAATGGATATAACAAGAAACAACTGTATAAAAGTTCAACCTGCCAAACAGTGTATGCATGTAACACAAAAACTGTATAAATAAAAGGTGGTAATAACTTTTTAAAAAATAATCTCACAGATAAATACAAGAAAAGAAAGCATAAAACTACATTAAAAATGTAGAGTGCAAAGAGCTGTGTTGCAGGAGACACACTTGGAAAGAACTGAACATGTGAATTTGATAAAGAAAGGTTTTCAGGATGGTCATTCAGTGGAGTACCTGGGAAAAAGGAAAAAGAGGAGTACTTTAATTGCAGGAGGAGCTCCAATAGTGATAGAAGGGGATAACAAAAAAGATAATGATGGTAGATTTCTAATACTAAGGGGCTACAGGCAAAGGAGGATTACATAGGCATGTATTTATATTCCACCCAAAACCACTATAATGGCACTTAAGAAAATTCTGGAAGAAGTAATCAGCTTTCAGCAAGGAATATTGCTTATAGATGGTGACTAGAATTTGATTTGAAGTAGTGTAGATGTGTCTGGGGGCCCAGAAGGGAGAGGATAACAAAGGAGAGTAGAATTTTGAAGAAATTTATGAAAATATTTGGTATGGAAGATGTGAATTCACTACTAGAAGTTTGGAGTGAATTTACATATTATTCCCCAAAATACAGAAGCTGGGCTAGGCTAGTCAGAATTTACATTTCACAGGAACATGTGCATTTAATTAAAGGTCTCAATATGAGCCCAGTAACTATTTCAGAACATGTCCCAATAATTAAAATAAAAACATAGGTAATGAAATAAAAATGAGACAGTGGCACTTTCCCACCTATCTGTTGAAAAAGGAGGACTTTAAAGAATGGGTAGTGGAAATTATTCAAGAGCTGTTAGAGAAGATAGAAATGTCTTCTGAAAATATGGCTAGGGAGTGGGATAAAAATTAAAGTGGAGTTTAAAAATAGGGTTAAAATAGAAAAGGAGATAATGGTTAAGAAGTAACAACAATTATTTAGAAGGACTGACAAATTGTTAAAGTATTGCTGTATATGGGGGAATCTCACTTAACAAGAGCAGGAGCAGCTGTAAAATGCTAATTAGAAAATAAGGGATTGCCTCAATAATATGCATGGGTTCAGAAAGATTGCTGTTAAGCAACTGTTTTTTGATAACTCTTGAGCACAAAAAATTTTAGCACAATGACTCGGGCAAAAGAAAGTAGAAAGGGCTGTTGCCAAGCTTAGGGGGCTTGTAACAAGAGATCCTGTAAAGGTATTTGAAATATTTCGGAAATTTTACGAAAGTCTGTATAAAGCAATATAAAGCAGTGAAATACAGAAATCACAAAAAGGTACAAATGGAAATGTTTATGGAAGAATGAATTATGCCAATGTTAGAGGTAGATGAGGCTCAATTACTAACAGCTAGGATAGGAGGAGATGAGATAAAAATTGTAATGTATAGCCAATCTACATGAAAGTCCCCAGGAATACATTGTATTCCTGTCAAAGTTTGGAAGCTAGGAAGTGAAAAAAAACTGATAAAGATCTGGATGGTTTTATTTAACAGTGTTTTAAGAGAAGTACCAACATCCTGGAAGAAAGCAGTGGTAGTTGTAATACCTAAACAAGGCAAAGATCCATCAGATCAAGCTTCATACATGCCCATTTCAATACTAAACTATGATTTTAAAGTGTTTGTAATGACTTAAAGAATAGCAAAAGTGATACTGAAATTGATAGATATGAATCAACGTGGTTTTGTGGAGGGAAGGCAAACATTTGACAAAAGAACACTGATGATCCAGAGAGAAGTAGAATGTAAGAAAATACCAGTGTTGTTGGTGGATCTTGGTGCAGAGAAAGAATTTGACAGAGTAAACTGTGATTTTATGAGCAAGGCAATAGAATCATTTGCATTCCCTGATAAAATGATAAGGTTGATTAGGAGGATAGATGAGGGATTGGAAGTGAAAATTAAAGTGGGTGGGGTCCTCGCTGATAATTTCTGCTTGAGCAGAGGAACCATCAGGGTTATCCTCTTTACCCTTTTTTATCTGCATTATATTTAGAACTATTGGCAAAGAAAATAAGGGACTCAGAAATTCAAGGATATAATTGGTATGGTAGTCAAGAAAAGCTGGCTGTGTTTGCAAATATTATTTTATACCTGACAAAACCAGAAAAAAAGAAGTTATGTACCTACCATAACGTTCCATGTTAGTTGTCCTTCATCTCGCCTTCCTTCTTGCTGTTTGGGTTCAGTGCCGATCCTCAGCTCCGACCCAGCCTACTTCTATAGCTTGGGAGCTATGTACTGGCTCAAGGCTAACCCTTATCCCAGAATGCCCAGCATCAGCTACCCAGATCTCATTTGTGATAGCACACACTAGACATGTAAAGTAACCAGTAACCTAAAACTGATTTACCAAAATAACAGATGAGTAAACAGTCATAAAATTACCTGGCATGTGAACCAAGAAAAAGGAAATCAGCCAGTGAACTCCTCTCAATTCTCCAGGAAGGGGGAAGGAGGGGGGACACAAGAAGGAAGGCGAGATGAAGGACAACTAACATGGAATGTTATGGTAGGTACTTAACTTCTTTATGTTAAGTTGCCCCATCTCGCCTTCATTCTTGCTGTTTGGGACAGCGTCCCTAGCACCTAAAGACCCCAGGTGGCTCATTGTAACAGACTCTTCAGAACAGTGGAACCAAAGGAAGCCCTGCTCCGGGAGACCACATCCACTTTGTAATGAGAGATAAAGATATGAGGGTTTGCCCAAGTGGCAGCTGCACAAAATGGGCAATTTAGACTGAAAGGCTACAGAAGTGGCTAATGCTCTAGTAGAATGACCTTTCAGTTTTGCTGGTAGATGTTTGTCTTAACTGATAAAGGCAATGGTGTCAGATAACCATTTGGATAAGGTCACCTTAGAAACTGGGAAGGCATTGTTTATTGTGAGCATAGGAGAGAAATAACTGGTCTGACTTTCTTAGCTCTTTGGTCCTATGTAGTTAAAAACATAATTGTCTGTGCACATCCAGTTGGTGAAGACCGTATTCTGCCTTGTTGCTATAATTGGGAAAGAAGACGGGGAGATCAATGGATTGATTTAAATTGTTTTCTGAACAGACTTTTGGTATGAAGGATGGGTTGGTTCTCAGAGAAACACCATATATGGAGGACGAACACAGAGTGCTTGGAGTTCTGAAACATGTCTAGCTGAGGTAATAGCAACCAGAAAAAGTGTTTTCCAAGAAAGAAATTTTAAGGGACATGAAGCTGCTGGTTCAAAGGGAGGCAGAATCAAAGAAGTCAAAACCAAATTGAGATCCCAAGGAGGAGGTGGATCCCTCACTGGGGGTCTAAGAAGAGATGTTCCTCTCATGAAGGCTTTGCAGAGCTTATGAGACATTATGCTGGAATTAAGAATTCCAATATGAAAATTTGACATGGCAGCCATTTTTCCCCTGATGGTAGCAGCAGCCGCACCCAACTGAAAAAGCTCTGCTAGAAATTCTAGAATTTGATGGACTGGGGCTGAAAAGGGGTCTACATTTCTAGATTCTGCCCAGTAAGAAAATCTTTTCCATTTACTAGCATAAGTCTTTCTCGTAGTTGACTTATGGGAGGATACAATAATATCACAAACTGCTGGTGAGATGCTTGGAAGGCTGGCTAAGGTAGGAAGGGGAGAAACCAAGCTGTGAGCTTGAGAGTCTGAAGGGATTGGTGTAACCCGCCTGACTGATGAATCAACAGATCTGGCACTGAGTCCAGAATCCAAGGCTGGTCTAGAAGGTGAAGGTGCAGGAACAGAAACCATACCTGTCGAGGCCAATAGGGGGCAATGAGGATCATTTTGCAACCCAATGATTTTGCTTTCTGTATGAGTCTTGGAATTAGGGGAAAAGGGGGAAATGCATAAAGGAGTCCCTGAGGCCAATCATGGACTAGAGCATCCCTGGGAGTTTGACAAGGAGGAGGAAGCAGGGAGAAGTAGCTGCTGCATTTGTAGTTGAGAGGGGTGGTAAATAGATCACAGCAAGGCTGGCCCCATTTGCGGAAGATAAAGTCCGCAACTTCCTGATTCAGAGACCACTCATGAGGTATGAGGATAGCCCTGCTGAGCCTGTCCGCTATTACGTTGTATTTCCCAGGGATGTGCGTTGCTGTCAGAAAACGTTGGGAGGAAATCGCCCATTGCCATAGCCTGAGGGCTTCTCAACACAAGAGGAAGGACCTGGTCCTGCCCTGCTTGTTGATGTACCACACAACTGACATGTCTGTTTGGATCCCAATAGTCCCGGAAGGAAGAGAGTCTTGAAGAACTTGTAACACTAGGAGCACTGCTCTCATCTCTAGGACATTGATATGCAGATGGTACTCGTGAGGCTGCCACATGGCTTGGACTGTCCTGCGTAGATAATGCCCCCCCCCACCCTATCAGGGAGGCATCCGTGGTCACTGTGGCTACTGGAGGGGGTTGAATGAAAGGTCTGCCCTGAGTCACCAGTGGGGAGACCATCCACCAAGAGAGGTGTCTTTTGCATGTTTCTGTAATCAGGATCATGTGAGACATGGGTAGTTCCTGGAAGGACCACTGTGTGAAGAGAAGCCACTGAAGGACTCTCATGTGGTAACACGCTAATGGTACAAGAAGAATGGCAGCTGCAATGGAGTCTAGAACCTGCAGGACATGTTTGACTTGGATCTTTCTGTTCTGCATTAGAAATGATACTTGTGAGAAAATAGAGAAAACTCTTTCCTGAGGTAACCTTGCAAACATCTGTTTTGCATTTAATTCTGCTCCTATATATGTAACAGATTGACAGGGCAACAAGGCAGATTTTTCAAAATTTACTGTAATGCCTAGTTGGGTGCAGGCTGATATTGTATAATCCCGTGCCTCTAAGAGTCGATGCCTGGTGGTAGCAGTAAGGAGCCAGTCATCTAGATAGAGAAACACCTGGAATCCTTGATGTTTCAGGTGAGCCGTGACTACTGCCATACATTTGGTGAACACCCTGGGGGCTGTGGTGAGATCAAAGGGCAGAGCTCTGAATTGATAATGACTGACCCCTACCCGGAAGCAAAGAAATCTCCTGGAGCATCTGTCCATTTTGATATGGTAGTACACATCCTAAAGATCTATGGAGCACATCCAGTTATCCTGACCCAGAAAGGGGAGAATGGACTGCAGTGTTACCATCCAGAACTTTTCTTTTTGTACAGATTTGTTCAATCTGTTGAGGTCCAGTATTGGTCTCCAGTCCCGTCTTTTTTGGTACTAAAAAGAATCTTTAGTAAGTTCCGGATCCTAGTTGGTCTGCGGGGACTTCCAGAATGGCTGTTTTTCTAGCAGTTTTGAAACTTGAATAACGGCTTGATCCCTTAGATTGGGTGGGACATCTGGGATGGACTTTTTTGACTTTAGAGGGAGTTGATGAAAGGGGATTTTGTAACCTCTGGATATGATAGATAGTACCCATTTGTCTCTTGTTATATTTTGCCAGGCTTTTTGGTACATGGAAAGTCTTCCCCTGACTGCCTCCAGAGATGAGCAGTCGGGCAACCGGTCAGGGATGCTGGAAGGGTTTGGCAAAGAAAGTTTCTCTATCACCCTGATTTTGTGGTCCCCCTCTGCCACGAGGGTGGTGTCTGCCATTGTTATTGTTTCCCCCTCTGCCCCTGGGGGAAAAATCAACATGTGTGTCAGGCAAGGGTCCCTGGGACTTCTGAAACCACATCTTTCCACCCTTCTGACCTTTGGGATAAGGCCTCTTAGGAGTGGAAAAACGGACTCCCACAGCAGAGAGTCTCTTGCCTTCCTGCTCACACCTGGTAAGCGTGTCTTTCACGTGAGGCTCAAAACGTGAGGAGTCATCAAAGGGAGTATTTGTGAAGGACGCCCCAAAAGGATTCCGCAAATTGACATAGCTACAGCCAAGCATGTCTCCTGAGAGCCACTCCTGTACCTGTGGCTCTGCTCTCTCCATTGGCTGCATAGGAAATCAGCTTCATGAGGGGTTGACTATAGAATTGAGTCGCAAGCTGGGAAGCGATTTTGGCTGATGCTCCCTCAGCTGTAGGATCTTGTAGGGTATCTCCAAGCTCTTTTAGGAGAGCCCTTTGAAGTCATGTAAAATGAGAGAGATAATTCAGGGACCTCATTGAGAAGGTCACTGAGGAAAACATTCGCTTCCCATATCTGTCCATCATCCTAGACTCTCTGTTTGGTGGATGGACAGATGAAGACGTTTCTGCTAACTCTTTCTTGGTGGCTGCTGCTACCACCACGGCATCAACTGGCACACCTTTAGAGAGAAATTGTTTGTCCTGGGGGGCTGTTATGAATTTATTTGGTCTCCTCGGAGTAGGTTCCACAGAATCAGGAGCCGACCAAGCCTTTTGAGCCACTACAGACGAGTGGATTGAAAGGTGGAGACACCCAGGAGGTGTAGGGTTGGGAACCAAATGCCTTCAGGTATACAGACACGTCCTCAGTAGGGGCTAGGGAAGATCAGCCACTCCTATGCCTAAGCATTTCAAGGATCTCTGAAAAGGAAACATCTTCAGAGGGGGACCCCTCCGATTCATCCAGGTCTGTATCTGAGGTGACAGACTCAGGGGAGTCTAGGTGCTTCCTCTTGCACTTCCTCTTCCAAGGAGGCTCCTCTGAGTGATCAGGGGAGGCCTCGGAAGAAGAGGGGTCACCCAATGTGGTGTCCTGGGGCATAGGTTCCCTACGCTTCTGGGCCGAAGGAGGAGCAGAGGTTGGCACAGGCTCCACAAGAGAAGGAGCCGATGGGGCTGATAGTAGGGCTGCTTCAGGGGACAGCACACTCTGCATGACCTCAAAGGTGTCATGATCCTGAGGCAAAGAAAGCTCTGGCTCCGAAGAGATGGGAGTTCTTCTCTGCGTCGAGGGTGACAGCTCCGAGGCCGATGTGGGAGCCAAGCTCACCTGTGCTGAAGCTCCGAGAGGCCACTTCCGCCTTGGAGCTGACGAGAGAGCTTCGATGCCCAGATCCCTCAATGGACAGAATAATATAGGTGATCAGAACCGAAGAGGAGGTGATTGGCATGGTCGGTTCTACTATCAGCGCGTCCATGGTCTCCGGCTCTGAACTAAGTGTAGTGAAAGGAGGAGTGGAAATGGAGGTGGATGGAGCCGCAACCTGCTGAGGTGGGCTGGAAAATAATTAAGCAAGGGCCTGTGATTTAAGCAACCTGCTGACTACTCTCTCCACGTCCTGATCCGATAATATAGAGGATTGAGAGGAGTGGGATGAAGAGCGATGATTGCATTCACTTCCTAATAAGGGTGAATGTGGCACCAAGCAGATTGGCTCCAATGAAGGAGACCTTGCTCGCTTGTGGCTCTGAGATGGCTCCGAGGTAGCAGTTGGAGCCGAGGGAGGAGTTGACTTGTTGATGCTAGTCAGCACCGACAAACTTGGTTCTTCAAGCCCAGGAGTTGGTTCCGAGGATGGAGCTGACGGCTTGACAGACTTAGAGGATTTCACTGGCTGAGAACCTTTAGCCGGGGAATCCTGTGGTTTCAATAATCCTTGAAGGATTAATTTGTTTTTGCGCTTCTGCAGGAACCTTGGACTAAATGCATGACAGAGCAGGAGTCCTGTAGGTGCACAGCCCCTAAACAATAAATACAGCTAGTGTGCCCATCTGTCAGAGACATTTTCTGACAGCATGAGTCACACTTTTTGAATCCAGAAACATTGGCCTTTTTAGACATGTTACACTACTATACTAAAAAACAATCTTTTTTTTTTTTTTTTACAGTTACGGAACAGAAAGGAGAGCCTCTAATTTAAACGGCTGTCCTAAGGAGGGGGGGGGGACTCTCTAATTTAAACGAGTTCAGGGGAAACAGAAGGCCTGCGAGATATGGAGCGATGGCCAACAAAGCTACAACACACACAAGAAAGGCGATAAAGGATAAAGTACTATATCTAGACAAAAACTTGATACATTTTTAAGAATAAACAACAATTATAATAGAAAAAACTATAAAAGCGTAGTTAAATGAACAAAACCAAATAAAAGCATGTCCAGACAGCCAAGCAGAGGCAAATGTTCAAAGAAAGTTGGTAAAAAGTCTTCTTTATTCCAAGTAAAACAAACGACAACCTGTAGCACAAGCGCTTTCGCTCGGACGCTTCCGAGCTTTTTCAAGTGAAACAATAAAGTGTTCAAAGCAAGTGCTTAAATACAATTACAGATTAATTAATCAATTAAACAATATTCCTATTTTTAAAAAGGCAATGCCTTCCATAAAAACTTACTTTCAGTTACAAATGAATAATGCCATTAATATAAATAATCATGTAAAGTTAAAATCATAAATCTTTTTAAATGTTACTTTCTTCATTCCTAGGCTTAGGATCTGTGTCCCTTTCATTTAATGATTCATCTGTACAACTTATTTAAAATGCAAGATGTGTTTTCAAAATTGTAAACCATCTTACAAAGAACTGTAAAAATCTCTAAAACAATAAAAAGCTTGTTGAATTACAAATCATGAGTGTTTTTATTACTGAAACTGGGAAGGTATTAATAACATCTTATCTAGCTATAATTAGAATCCATGGACATGTTTGGCAAATTGAAATACCCAGGCTGATTCAAAGAAGTTGAAAAGGTCTCAAACTGGGTGTAATCAAAGTCTGGCCCTTCTTAATCTTAAAGCAGAACTTATACTCAAAGTGTCATTTAGCCCAGGTATTCTACCTGCGTCCAGCTTGAGCTGCCAGACTAGCTCCCTATATTCTAAGGTAGCTTCCCAGTCCTCTTACATTCAGGATAACCTGTTCAATTACTAAGAATTTTAACTTGTAATTGGGACACTTCAGGGAATGTTTATAGAAGGCATTATTTTCCTTCTTTTTTCAATTTCATACAGATGTTCATATAACCTTCTTCTAAATTCCCTTTTGGTTTTCCCTACATAAAAACTATTGCAGGTGATGCATACCCCTAAATATACCACCCCTCTGGTGCCGCATGAAAACGAGCCATATGACTGAATATTCATTTTTCGTGATTTCAAATAAATGTGTGAATCATTCAGAACCATACAACACTGCTTGCAAGCTCCACATTTATAAGTACCCTTGCGGGATTGTTGTCCATTCCCTTGCAAATGCTGTCTTCTCTCAAAGATTTCTTTGAGATTTAGACCTCTCTTCCTAACAAATTCAGGTTTGTAAGGGATGGTGGTCTTCAAATCATCATGAGTTGACAGAATAGACCAATATTTTGAGATTATATGCTCTATTTCCATAAAATTGTTTGAAAAAGTGTATACAAAACTATTGTTAGTTTGCTCCGTTTTTGCTGGTAAAGATGAAGACATCGTAGTGGAACCATCACCTAATAATGGTGCATAAGAGGAGTCCCTTTGTTTGCAAACTTCCAGTGTTAGTGCTGTTAACAGGTCCTGAGGATACCCATGCTTTAGAAACATGTTATGTAACTTGGAAATTTCCTGAGGGAAATCTTCCAGTTTACTACACATTCTGGAGGCCCTAATCAACTGCCCCTTTACTATTCCCTTTTTCTGATAAAAAGGGTGCAAGCTGTCAAAATGCAATAAGGAATTCGAGAAGGTCGGTTTACGGAAGATTTTAGATTGGAAACCGCCTGCCAAGAAATCCTTATAAATAGTGACATCCAAATAATGAAGTTCTTCTCTGCTAACAGAGTGTGTGAAATGAAGAAACTGAGTGGTTGTATTGATGTAATCCAGGAATGTGGCCAATTCGTTTTCTGTGCCTCCCCAAATTATGCATATGTCGTCCAGGTATCTACGGTAGTGAATGACATGTTGTATCCAGGGTGGTGTAAAGATATAGGCATGTTCCCATCGATGAAGGACTACGTTTGCATATAAAGTCGCGCAGGAAGCTCCCATGGCCACTCCCTTTCGTTGTTTAAATAATTCCTCATTAAAAAATATAAAGTTATTTTCAATGACTGTTCTCATTAGCTCCACAACCAAGTTTGTGAGGTTGTTGCCAAGATTGGTTTCATTACTAAAAAAGTCACCAAACCAATCAAGTCCGACATCATGGGGAATACTGGGGAATAAATCCTTGATATCTATGGTAACCATGAGGACATCAGGGGGGCAATCTTTAATTGGGAAAGTCTTCAAAAATTCCCAAGAGTCGTTACATACATGGCTCAACACAGAAATAAATCGTTAGTTTCAGTTAAATCAGTTTGAGACCTTTTCAACTTCTTTGAATCAGCCTGGGTATTTCAATTTGCCAAACATGTCCCTGGATTCTAATTATAGCTAGATAAGATGTTATTAATACCTTCCCAGTTTCAGTAATAAAAACACTCATGATTTGTAATTCAACAAGCTTTTTATTGTTTTAGAGATTTTTACAGTTCTTTGTAAGATGGTTTACAATTCTGAAAACACATCTTGCATTTTAAATAAGTTGTACAGATGAATCATTAAATGAAAGGGACACAGATCCTAAGCCTAGGAATGAAGAAAGTAACATTTAAAAAGATTTATGATTTTAAGTTTACATGATTATTTATATTAATGGCATTATTCATTTGTAACTGAAAGTAAGTTTTTATGGAAGGCATTGCCTTTTTAAAAATGGGAATATTGTTTAATTGATTAATTAATCTATAATTGTATTTAAGCACTTGCTTTGAACACTTTATTGTTTCACTTGAAAAAGCTCGAAAGAGTCCGAGCGAAAGCGCTTGTGCTACAGGTTGTCGTTTGTTTTACTTGGAATAAAGAAGACTTTTTACCAACTTTCTTTGAACATTTGCCTCTGCTTGGCTGTCTGGACACGCTTTTAATAGAAAAAACTATACTAAGCCTGAGCCAGTAACGAAACAACCTCGCTGCTGAAGCAGCAAATGAGATCTGGATAGCTGACACTAGGCATTCTGGGATAAGGGTTAGCCTCGAGCCAGTAAATAGCTCTCGAGCTATAGAACTTAGGCTGAGTCGGAGCTGAGGATTGGCTCCGAACCCAAACAGCAAGAATGAAGGTGAGATGGAACAACTTAACATAGGATATTACAGTGTTGTGGAACATTTTAAGACCATTTCAAATCTTTTTGGGATACAAAATTAATGAAGCTAAAACAAAGGCCACAGAGGTAAATTATGCACCCTCACATGACTTGGTTCAGCAATATCCATATTTATGAAGTATTTAGGAGTTTGAATTAAAATTATTCCTGCATGGTAACTAAGGATATGTGGGCAGAGGCTAAACAAATGATAATACAAAAACTGAGAAATCGGAAGCTCTGTTATATGGATAGTAAGATACAGTTAGTGTTTTTAGTCCTAAGTCTTATACACAGGTCAGTCATATTTTATCAACTAGAGGAGACGTTGTGGAAAGCAATTAAACAGATGAAAACATTTTATCTGGGAAGGGGAAAAAAATGGCAACAGTCAAGTGGGATAAGCTGATTGTTCTAAGAGAACAAGGTTGATTGGGATTACCCAATTTGAAGGGGTATTTCAGAGCTACACAGTTAAGATTCCTGTATATAGCACAAGCAGAAAACTGTATTTCAGTGTGGAAAGGAAGGATGATTAAACACAGGAGAAGCTCTAGAAACAAGGAGAGACTGGAATTTTGGACACAGACCTTTAAGAAAAACAGTAATCATGCAGAATACCCTCAGCAGCCACAAATGCACTCTTTCAAAACAACACCACATCAACACATAGAGGTTGTAGCCTCTATCTCTAAACCCATAAGGCAAGCCACCACACAATCCAGCATTCTAGTAATTGGAGACTCCATTGTGAGACACATTGATGTCACTCTCACCAGGCTGAGTAAGGAGAAAGTTAAAGTCAGTTGCTTATCAGGTGCTAGGATCCACCATGTTGCACATGCACTCAGGTCATTAGACCACAATTACCAATATGACTCCATCATAGTCCATGTGGGAGTAAATGATCTGACATATACTTTCCTAGACTATATGAAGAGAGACATCATGGAGCTCTCAGAATGTGTGTCTCAGGCTGATATGAGCCTAGCATTGAGCAGCATTTTGCTTTCTCCAAGGATGATGCCACAATATGAACAAAAGATGACTGACTTTAATAACTGGCTTAGTTTCTGGTGTCATTCTAAGGGGGTGAAATATTTGTCAGCATGGAAGGAGATGGTCAACAGACCACGTTGTTTTGTCAGGGATGGTCTGCACCTCCCCCCTCTAGGCTTTTGAATATTCGCTAAAACATTGTCTTCTCCCATAGTGCCTATTTAGGCAATGCCAAATTGAAAGTACTTCTGACATAGCAAATCAAAACCATGAAAATCTAAAGGTATTACTGCTCAATGCTACGAGTCTAAACAAAAAACTCCACTCCCTAGAAGTTTTCTTCACCCTACAGAATGCTGATGTCTGTGCGGTCACTGAGACAAGGTTTAAACCTGCGGAGAGTATGCCAACAGTGCAAGGTTATAATGTCTTCTACACATTTAGGCCAGCTACTTCACAGGCAGGGACTACAAGTGGAGGTGTCTCTGTTTACATCAAAAATAAATATACTTCAAAAGTGGTCAAACAGGACAATGCACTTCAGCTGCTCCATGTTGAAATCACCATAGATGAAATTCAGCACCATTTCCTTACAAGTTATAGGTCCCCCTCTATGACACAGGAAACCTGTACCATGTATTTTAATTTATTAGAAACACTAACCATTTAACCCAATACCATATTCATGGGTGACTTTAGTTATCCTATTAACTGGGAATCCTATGCAACACCAAATGTACATGCACAGAGTGTCCTTGATTTTATAAACACAAACTTTCTGGACCAGATAGTCAGTGCACCAAAGAGGGGTGCAACCATATTGGATCTGGTCCTCACTAATATGGGAGACTGCTGCACACTTCCTACTGTAATGCCTTCCCTGGTAAGGCCAGAGCACAAAATGGTTTCCTTTGAAGTAAAACCTGGATGCCCAGCTAAACCTGGAATATTCAGGAACTATTCTAAGGCTAACTTCCTGCTATATATGAGAACCTGGCAAAATTTTAAGCCCCCATAAATCCTGAGAACATTGCTGCCTATGCAGAACTGTTCACAGAACCCCTGTGTAAGCATGTAAATAGCTGCACAGAGCCAGCTGTACTCACCAGGAAGTACAGAACTAACACAAATAAGCCACCCTGGTGAAATCACCAAATTAATAGGCTGTATAATGGGGGGAAGAAAATCATGGTTAAAATTAGGAGGTGCAGCATCCAGCAGGATAAAAGCAATCTCATCAAACTAAACAGAGGACAAATACAGTCTACCAAAGTCAAATTTGAGATAAGTTTGTCCTCCCAGGCCAAGGACAACCACCAATCATTCTTTAGCTATGTCCACAACCTCAAAGGCAATACACATTGTGTGCAGAGCTCATTGTAAATGGAGTCACCTATACTGAGCCAGAAGCTATAACAAACCTCCTGGCTGATAAATTCAGCTCCAACTTTACCCCTCTCTCCCCCTCAGCCTTCCCTCAGGAAATATCTTCAAATATAACTCCCCCTACTATCACTAGGGAACAGGTCCTTAATACTTTCTCTAAAACCAAGAACACTGCATCAATGGGCCCAGACAATATCCAAGGATGCCTTCTAAATAGCATGAAAAATGACATATCAGGGCCTCTGGAACTACTATTTAACTGTAGCCTCTAAACAGGCTTCATGCCTCATGAATGGAGAAAGGCAACAGTTATCCCTCTGCACAAAGGTGGGCCATCTACAGACCAACAAGTCTCAATTGTCTTGTATGTAAAGCCAAGGAAAGAATGATCATGGAGATGATCAACAGATTTATAGTAAACCTCCAGACACTGGGTCCAACCAAGTCTGGTTTCATCAAGGGTAGATCATGCCTACTCAACCTGATGGATGATTTTGAGAAGGTCACCAAAGCAATGGATGAGGGGAAAATCATTCACACTGCCTACCTTGACCTCTCCAAGGCATTTGACACAATACCCCACTCAGGCATTGTTTAAAAACTCAAGAGATTAAGTACAGACCTGTATGTCACCCGGTGGATAGCCAACTGGCTCACAGACAGGACCCAGGAAGTTAGAATTGGGGAGTCCACCTCTACAAAGAGGCCAGTCACAAGTGGAGTCCCTCAGGGTCAGTCTTTGGTCCGCTCCTTTTTGGCATTTACTTCTCAGAAGTAAAGACCAATGTCGGTGGTCTCTGGCTGACTAAATTTGCAGATGATTGCAAATTAGGAGCTATCACTGAATCTCACACTGACCCAAATGTTCTCCAGGAGAGGCTGACACAGACAAATAACTGGTGTCAGAGCCATGGATTAAAACTAAATGCCAAGAAATGCATAATAGTATCCTTTGGGAAGTCATACTTTCCAGGTAACTATCATACTGACAACACACCCCTTAGAGTTGACCCAGTAGTCGGGGACTTAGGGACACATGTAGGTAGTAATCTAGCCTTTGATTATCACATATCTACAGTGGTGAGGAAATCATTCTAGGTTGCACAACTTATAAACAAAGGTATGGCATGTAAGTCCAAATAAGTCATTGTTCCTCTGTGTTTGGCATTAATCAGAACTATCATTGAGTACAATGGCCGCCTTGGTATGTAGTTAAGCAGGCATATCCAACAGTTGGAACGTCCACATAGGTTCCTCACAAAAGAATACAGAGCATAAGTAAAATGTACTATGCAGACCACCTGAAGGCCCTATCCCTGTTTTCTGTCTCCTACAAGCTTTTGAGGGGAGATCTATGCCTGGCATACAGGGCATTGTCAGACCCCACTCTGATGGACCTCCTGCATATCCACAAAACAAACAGCACCAGAATTACCTGTTCTAAAGACTTAAACCTTGCCTGTGATATAAATAGAACCTGCTGGAGAGATGGGCGTGTATCCCAGAGACTACCCCATCTCTGGAACAGGCTCCCCATTCATGTGAAGCAGAGTTCCTCCCTAACCTAATTCAAGTGCAACTTGGACAGTGGGATGGGAAACTGGAAATTTATCCCTGGTTTGGCCACTATGTCTCTAATGGACACAGGTAACCTGTAAATGGCTCATCTCCCAGGCACATGCTTACACTTATCAAGGGTTTCAGAACATGTCAGAGATTTGGGATGCATGGGTAGGCTTAAAAAGGCTCTTGTGGCCATTAGGCTAGTAAACACCTATGAACCTATATCCATGAAGTAGCAGAAAGTATTCTAAGAACTAAACCAACACAGGAATGAAGGAAGGAGATTCTGCCGATAGGGATACAGACAGTAGGTAGGAGGGGTCTGGAATTTATTGGAGAAAACTGGCAAAGGAACCAAAGTATTCAGACCAAATACCTAGAGAAGGAAAGGTAATAGAATGGGAAGAGGCCAAGAATTTATTTTAATTGCAGGTTAGAGATTGCTTTCCCTATCAAGGATTGATATCGAAGTACAGGCAAAGAGAAGGAAAAAAGGGGTGTCCTAAATGAAAGACCAGCACTGGTAGATATTTTAATAGAGTCTAGAACAAAAGCTGAAGTTAAAGGAATAATTAGTAGAGCATATAAAATATTGCTTGATAACTATAAGAATCAATCAGAGGAGGTTGCAAAGGGTTGGAAAGAGATTGGATAAGTAATTCAGAAAGAAACAATGTGGGGATATTTGTATGTCTCCTGAATGTATATTTTATATGGCCATGTACTAACAATAAACCTTCGAATAAGCATGGAACTGATAATACTGTCACAAAAGTAAATACTGCTTTGGAGAACACTTGCCCTGTTGAATTAGAATCTAGGGTTAATAATACAACTCAAACTATAAACACTGCTTCTGTTGAATCCGTGCCATTGCCTAATTTAAATCCTCCTATTGTGAGATGGAAGGAGAGAACCATAGCCAATGCCAATCAGGCTTTTCACTCTCCACCCCTTCCTATACGGAAGATAGAGCTAAATCATCGGAGCAGGTCCCGGAGTCGAGCATGGAAGAGGCAAATGTCCTCAAAAGATTGGAGCACATACAAGGATTTGAAAAAGATGTGGGATCCATGTCTGTATCTGAAGTGACAGACTCAGGGGAGTTTATGTGCTTCCTCTTGCACTTCTTCCAGGGAGGCTCTTCCGAATGATCAGGGGAGGCTTCGGAAGAAGAGAGATCACCCAATGGGGTGTCCTGGGGCATAGGTTCCCTATGCTTGAGGTCTGGAGGAGGAGTAGAGGTTGGAACAGACACCATGGGGGAGGAGCCGATGGAGCTGGCAGTAGAGCTGTTTTGGGGGACATCACAGTCCGCATGACCTCGAAGGTGTCCCGACCTCTAGGCAGAGAAAGCTCCGGCTCCAAAGAAACAGGAGTCTTTCTCCGTGTCGAGGGTGACAGCTCCGAGGCCGATGTTGGAGTTGACCTCACCTGCGCCGAAGCTCCGAGGGAGAGAACAGGGTTAGACAAGGGTCCGATGCCACTCCCCCCTCGGAGCCAATGAGAGAGCCTCGGCATCCAGATCTCTCGATAGAAGGTATAATCGAGGTAATTGGAGCAGACGTTGGAACTGGAGAGATGATGATCGGCGATGACGGTTCTACTACTTGTTGATCCCTGGTCTCCGGCTCCGAACTAAATGTAGTTGGAGGAGGAACATAAATAGAGGCGGTTGGAACCGATACCTGTTGAGGTGGGCTGGACAAAATTTTTGCCAGTGCCTGTGACTTAAGCAACCTACTTACTACTCTCTCCACATCATGATCCGATAATCTAGAGGATCGAGAGGAGTGGGAAGAATGATGGCTACGTTCACTGTGTAACAAAAGTGACTGAGGTGCCGTGTGGATGGACTTTAGGACAGAGACCTCAGTCTCTTATGGCTCCGAGATGGCTCTGAAATAGCAGATAGAGCTGACGGAGGAGTTGTCTTGTCGGTGCCAGCTGGCACCAACATACTTGGTCAAGTAAAGGAGTCAGCTCTGAAGGTGGAGCCGTCGGCTTGACAGACTTAGGGGATTTCGCTGGCTGAGTACTTTTAGCTGGAGAATCCTGAGGCTTAAATATTCCCCGAAGGATTAATTTGTTTTTGCGCTCCTGCAGGACCCTTGGACTAAAAGCGTGACATATAGAACAGGAAGTCCTGCAGGTGAAGAGCGCCCAAACAATATACACAACTAGTGTGCCCATCTGTCAGAGACATTTTCTGACAGCATGAGTCACACTTTTTGAAGCCAGATACCTTGGCATCCTTAGACATTTTTACTAACAACCACCACAACATTAAGAAAAGGCTGTACTACAAAACTAAGAAAAAGCCTTTTTTTTTACAGTTAAGGGACAGAAGGGAGAGCCTCTAATTTAAATGGCTCTCCTAAGGGGGGAGGACTCTCTAATTTAAACGAGTTCAGGGGAAATAGAAGGCCTGCAAGTTATGGAGTGACGGCCAACAAAGCTACAACACACAAGAAGCGATATGGGATAAAGTAATATGTAGACAAAACTTGACACATTTTTAAGAATAAACAACAAATATATAATAGAAAAATGTATACTAAGCCTGAGCCAGTAACGAAGCAACCTCGCAGCTGAAGCAGCAAATGAGATCTGGGTAGCTGACACTGGGATAAGGGGTAGCCTCGAGCCAGTCAACAGCTCTCGAGCTATAGAAGATGGCTGAGTTGGAGCCAAGGATCGGCTCCGAACCCAAACAGCAAGAACGAAGGTGAGATGGACAACTTAACATCCTGTGTTCAGAAATTGTGATTTTTTGTCATTAACACATCTTCCGATATTTAATCTATGTTTTATATGCTACATTCATTTAATTCAGACTAATTTCTTCATATGTATCTAAAAGTAAAACATTCTGTTTATGTAATCATGTTCATTCATAAAGACTAATCCTACTTTATCTGGTTTCATTACCCTAATCTGTTTGTTGATGCCATTAATACCAAGATTATGTTTGTTGTAACTTACTGCCCTTCTTATATCAATTTCACACATCTTTTCAAACAACAAAACTGTAGGATGTAAAGGAGGGTTAAACATACTAGGTCTTTTACATGCCATTAAAGACTTCAATATTGTTCTGATCTTTAAAATTAAAAACAAGATTTAACTTTCTGGAAAACAATTTCAAATTAATTAGAACCTCATCAATCATCACTTTTCTCACAGGCACAAACGTCATTCCTTTTTCAAATAAGTCAGCACATGTACTTGGTAAATTCCACATCACTATAATTGTACACAATAAAATCCCCCTCACTGTTTTTAATCTTGATACCATCAACTATTGGTTGTGTCAACGACTGCCTCTCCCCCTCCCTCTCTGATGTGAATTGACTTGGTATTGTCTGGTATAATCCATTGAATTTCCCTCCCCCTGATGCATAAGTCACTCGAACCTCCTGAGAGGGGGGTAGTCTAAAAGGTCAGTAATTCTGGTTCTGGGGCATTAGCTGCTTCATCCCTATTGTCTATATGGGCTACTCTGGTATTGAAAACATTAGAATCCCAAGTCCCATAATTGGGGTGGGGGGGTGGGGGGAATAAGCTTTGCCTTCCTCAATCTTTTTGATCTCTTGATAATTTTATAGTTTTTTTGGCCTTAGGTTCAACTAACCACCAGTCAGCTTTCACAAATAAAGCATAATATTATTTTTACTTTCAAATAACAAATCAGCTTTTATGCTAGCATCAACTGCAGATATAGATTCTGACAATGTAGTCATTTTTTTCTCATTGTCCCCAATCAACACCTGTAACAGCTCACAACCAGGTCTATTAAATAATTCAAGTAACTCACAGTTAAGTTCTTAATCCTTTTCTAATCCCATTGGATGTTTTCATACATGTAGTCCTTTTGGTATACTTTCCACTCTTAAGCATTCTCTCAAATAACTATTTTCCAGTTGAAGTTTTCTGAATTTAAAAGTTAAATCTTCAAGTAGTTTTGTTTATCCATGGTACCGAGTGATTCCTGCCGAATCTGGGAGCTGAACTGCCATCCAAATGCATTATCCATCCATTCCCATAATGTTCAACTGCCGTTGTAGAATGAACCCTCCTTTCTCAGTGTTGCATTGGTTGTGTGGAAGGGGGAGCTTCGGATTGGCTGATTTGATTTCCATGTTTCTAGGTGGGTGTAATGCCAGAAAAAAAAAAAAGTCTTGCGAACTGGCTTCTTAACATGAACTAAGTTGATTGCTATTGAGCATAATGTTGCTTCATTCATTGACACGTTCATTAGAAGCTGCAGCAAACTGTTGTGATAGTTCCTGCACAAGCCTCGTCAAATTGCCTACTGAAGCACTCAGTTGTTCATAAGATAAATGTGGAGACCAACTTGAGCCTCCTGCTGCTTCCATAGTAAAGAGCTTAATTTAATAAAACTGTGTGCTATGTGGTATGACTGGAACTCCGTGCTGTTGTTTTTTGTTTTTATCATTGCCCAACTCACCTAAGGCACACTCCACCAGACCTATGGCCATATCATCCAATGTTTGGACTAGAGCATCTGTAGATGACAGTTCTGCTACTGCTACGTGGTCCAGTATTCATACCTTTGCAACTCATTACAAATTGGACATTCTGTCTTGGAATAGGGAAGCATTTGGTTCCACTGTACTCTGGAATATCTTTCCTTGAAGACCATCCATGGTTACTGTAGCTGGGGAGTGTGTTTCATCAGTTGATGAAAAAGACATCAGATATTAAAGTGATGTACTCACCATAACTCTGTATCTGTGCTGTCTGTTTTTGTCCTGCCTCAGCTTCCCACCCTCCAACCCCCTTCCTTCTCCTAGTATGTCTTGAGGGTTTCTGTCCCCATCAGTCTTGCTACATGAGCTGTAGGGCTGCTGCTGCATCATTTTCCTCCTCCTTTCATTGCTCTTTCCTTGAGTTACAGTTGTTTTGTTTCAGAGGATGGTAATGGTTGACGATCTATATTCTTTTATGTTGTGGTTAGCTGAATAGAGGGCAAACTCAATCTGAGATAACTGAGAAGTAGAAGTGATTATGGGTAAGAGGAAGAGCTTGAGCTACAGAGCCTAAAGTCTGTCATAGTGACTGAGGACATATCTGATGTCAGACCAGAGATCCACCAGTTGAGAAGTGAAAACAGAACACAGATGCAGAGCTATAGTGAGTACATAACTTTAATTTATCTCCCTACTAGCATGCCCCCCATATGCACGCTCATGATACTCAGGACTCAAATGGCTTGGGGTGTGCGGATAAGCTTGTAATGGCTCTAGTAATTCTTAGCCTAGAATAACCTACAAACATTATCGCTTCATTTATTTTATGACTTTTGGAAGGATAACAATTTCTTAGAAGTCAAGTGAATAGCATCTAGCTACTTCCAGACTGAAAAATAGCAAACTTCATCACAGGTTCCATGACAAGAATGACTCAAGGCTCCTCCACCTTTCCCATATTTCTAGAAGTGCTGTCAGCACAAAAGATTTTCCCAGTGCAGGGGAGGATGATGGCTGTTTTATTTCCCTTTGAGGTAGGTTTATCTGGGTCCTCTCAATCTTCCTAAGATGGACAACCTCACTGCCTCCATCAGCTTCCCAAAGGATAGACTCAAGCAACATTAATATGCATAGAGATGAGCATGCATTGTGATTACACCTGGTCTCAGAAGAGGAGGCACTAGTGTACAAGAACAAACTGTTGCAGGCATCATAGCATATTCTAGAAGGTTGCACTCTCACACAGGCAGGGCTCAGTAGACAAACCAATAACAAGGTCCTGACCTGTGAGCTGTGGTGGGAGTTGCAGTGATTCATACTGCATTTATTTCCAAAGTGATGAAATGTTTTTGCAAAGGATTAGGTGGGCACATCAAAATGCTGTTCATGAAACACTTCATCAGCAAATGGTAGGCTGAATATCCAAACAAATGAAGTAGTAGAAAACTTATAGGATGAACAGCTAGATATTCCCTCCTAGTGCACAGTATGACAGCATGACATTTTTTATTAGGTGATGTGTAGTCTCTAAAATAGGAACACTTCAGAGAAGAATACCTGCATTGTAACAGTAATGATATCCTAATCATAGCTGAACTAAGAAGAATCCTTACAGTCAGACTCTCTCTACACTACCACATTTATTAGCTTTTAAACTGCATGACTACTTCAAAGTAGTACTTACAACATAACTTTAGAAATGAGGAAATTACTAGTCTGGTCCATAGCGCTCAACCTCTTCATCAAAAAATCAGCTGGAACAAAAGCTTTGCCACAGGGACAATCTTTAAATATTAGTAACATCTACCTGGCACTGTGAATGGTATTGTCACTTCAAAGCATGAGGTTCTCCAGTTCAGTTCTTGGCACAAGTGCCTACTGTGTGAAATTTCCTGTTTCCTCCTGCCTCACAAGCAATAGGCAAACAGCTAACTCTAAATTGTCCCTAGATGTGTGAGAGTGATATGGAAGAAAGGTCTGGCAATCTACTTCTGTTCTCTACTTGACTAGTAAATATTCATAGGGTTGGTATAGGACCTGGGCATGACTTGTGAAGCATTACTGGAACATCCTCTTGGAATACTGACTAAAAAGATGATTTGTACTTAAATGCATTTTCCTAAGGAAAATATGTATATAACTATACTGCACAGCATTGTTTCCTGACTGTAATACTCCTTGGTATGACACTATCACAAATGCTTAAAGGAACAGAGCAAAATTTTTAGGTAAAATCAGACAGAAGAGGGGTATGGCTTACACCTTGCTGAAAATAATGCTTACTATGAAACTTATCCAGATCTTTTTCTGCAGGAAAAATATGCCACAAACATTACAAAACATAAGAAAATCACACACTCCATTTTAAATGACCCATATACCATTTTATTGACTTATGTTTTATTAGCTGAACAAAAGGCAAATAATTTTATTTATAAAAATGTGCACTTGTAACTGTTACAGTTTACAGTTCTGCAGTTCTTGGACAGTGCAAAACATACACAGATTCACACTCATCAGTCATGCTATACAGGTTAAAAAATTTGAATCAGGAGATGTACAAAGTATCAAATTTTACAGGTTTACTAAAAATGTTTAATAGTTATGAAATAAACTGCTTCATCTTTTGAGTGCCAAGAAACAGATTATATGGTCATTGGAACAGATGATCTTCAAGAATACTCTATATCTGTTATTAGTTAGGAGTCTGGGTGGAGGCACAAGAAAACAAGGCCCAAATGATGGGTTGTAACAGTGCTCTAACAAACTGCATCCATCTGTATTATGCCTTTGTACCAATCTGTTTAACTGTCAATAATGATGTCAGTTTAGTTTGCCAGGTAATGGACATCATAACAAAAAAAAAAATAGAGAGATTAGAAATGCTCCTAGACTATTAAAAAAAAAAAAAAAAAACGCAAAGGATACACAGCAGAAAACAGTGGCTGTAAAATACATACCTGTTAAACTTTACAGATAGAATGGACACACTAACTTGCAAATACACTGGAGAGCAGGAACAACCTCGCACAATTAGTAAAATAACAGATGGTAATCACAGACAAGTAGCTACCCTGAAGCATCTGGCTTCAGCAAATCAAGAAATTTAGAACATGGAGCCAAAGATAACTCAAAACAAAAAATGTAAATTTATAGGGAAATGAATATTCTCTTTTCTTAACGAGTAACCCCCTCCCAAAAAAAAAATTCAGGCAGAGTTATAAAGTAGAAAGGATGCTTACACTCTCCAGTCATTCTGATGCAGCAGGCCAAAAGCAAAACTAACCTGACATGGCTCAGAGGGAAAAAGTCAAGCATTTTAATGGAGCAAGTATAGTGTGTATTAGCACAATTAATTGCTTTGTTCAAAGTATATAGCACTTGCCATATTAATTAAAATTTGTCAATACTCAAGAGGTATGGAAGGATTTTAGCAAGTTTTCAGAAAGACATTTATAAAGTACTAAAATGCAAAAAAATGTTATTTCAGTGTAGAAATCTTTCTTTGCAACAGTATGCAGTGAAATTATACTACTTCTCTGATGCTGAAGAAACTTGAGCTGCCCAGAAGCCAAGGTGGATTTGGGAAAGCAGCACTTTAGCAACCAATTGTGAAAATAAGCTTGAAGATCTGATACTTAGGTAAGCATGCAGTTTTTGCATATCTGATGCTTACTGATTATCATGGATTGTCCAAAATGAGTTTTGAGTACCAAGTTCTTTTTCTGTTGAATCGCAAAATATTTTAGTTGTCTGTAATAAGAAAGGTGTGGGCTTTTTTGCAACAGCCAAATCTGTTCTGGGATAAGAAGAGCATTAAGAAAGGAGAAGGCTATTTCACCAATCAGTCCTAGGTAAGACAGATAAGAAAAACTAAAACCAGTTTGCAAAGCAAGTTAAATATCACCTGCCATACCCATGTTTTTAGTCTAAACAAATGCCAGCTCATCTGTCTGCTGCAGTTACTTCCAGGGCAGAAGCCATTCTGCTGAAATCATAAGATGTTCTCAAGCAGTAATGAGCCAGCATTATGTCTAGAACACAAGGATCAGTTAGCTATGCTGTAACCAAACTTAAGCAGTTACGCACTTTCATGTGCCTAACAAACCTTATAAGACTGGATGCAGAAAGACCTTCCTAAAGAAGGCTTCATCTGCCTCTGTAGAGGTTTTACAAATTATGTGTTACAACATGGGCAGGCAACTAATACTTCATGCCCCTCTGGATATATGAAACATCATACAACATACTGTATTGAGTTCAACAGAAGCATAAAAGATTGGAAAATATGCTCAAAGCTTTTAATGACCTGAATCAGTGACAAAGGACAGGATGGCAACTGTGAACTTGGTAAAACAAGCAATCCTAAGATTAATGACTAGGGGCACCACTCTGTGACCCACTGATACATATAAGGTAACCGAATACAGTAATTTTAGCAAGAATTGCTGCCAAAAATTGGCTAAAAGAATTTCCAAAAAAGAAACAACTAAACCACTGCCTAAAAATGCTAGGGATGTAACAAACCGACATGTTACCAGTAGAAGTTCACTATTTGGACTTCAACAAGACTATGGAGTTACAGGAAACTTTTGAAGTGTACACATAAGAACAACCTCAAAATAGAAATGTCATTACTCTTCTGAGGAGGCAGTAGTGTAATAAGACTTGATTTGGACTGCATAAACGCACATTAGCCAACTTCATAATCTGAACTGTAAA
Organism: Protopterus annectens; assembly: GCF_019279795.1. Taxonomy (NCBI): domain Eukaryota; kingdom Metazoa; phylum Chordata; order Ceratodontiformes; family Protopteridae; genus Protopterus; species Protopterus annectens. The sequence continues at coordinate 520,869,648 of NC_056738.1, read as the reverse complement.
AACTACATTATGTACAGGAAGACCTTTAAGCCACCTGAAGTAATGTGCAGCAGCTCTACAGACACATTTATCTTAAGTCAGAAGTACCTTCAGCATCAAACCACATATCAATGACAGCACCAAAGATTTGTCCTCATCATTATGCCAGGTGTGGAACTCAGAACTGTGCTTAGTGTTTATTTCACTGTCATTCGCATTGAAAATGTCCTCTTAGGAACTTCAGAGGAACTTCAGAGAAATGTTTGACACCATTCTTACCATCTCTGTAATGAGCTGTGGCTTGAAGGCTATAGGTTATGCTGATTTCTGCCATGAACCCTAGTGCCCTTAAAATGCCAAAATAAATGGCAGAACCTGAATGGTAACCCTGTGGGTATCAGTCTTGCAAGCAGCCCTTTTAATTCTGAAGCAGTAGAAGGTGGCATGCTGCTGTAAAACAACCATGTTTTTAATACAAATTTTAAGGGCAAGCAGAGTAAACTAAATGTGCGGCTTACCAACAAATGTGAATAAATGTTAATCACAGAAGTCACTGATGCACAGAGAGGTGATTCTGACCACGTGGAAACTCTGAAATTCCCCATCACCACCTATGGTAAGGTGAAGCACATTATATTAAAAAAATCTATATATAAAGTCCCAGGAAAGCATCTAAGCAAAATGATTACTTATGACCAGAGGATGGATTTACAAATGTAAAACCTTCTTAGATGACTGTTCTGGCAACCTGATTTTAAGAAGTGACACACAAATTGCTAAGTAAACATTATGTGGATCAATTAACTGTTGTGCTTCAGACCAGACAAATGATCTCACACAAATCTAAAGCTCAACTGTAACATTTGACACAATGTAAAAAGAATGTAACTGGTAACAAATACAATTTTCCTCAATAACTATTCAGGTTTGTCTCCCTAATGGACTTTGCCACAAAAAAGAACAAATATCAAAATACAAAAATGGCAGTGATGGATTACATGTTCAGACAGGGCACTTTAACACTGTGCTCTGGACAGCAAACTAAATGTAAGTGACAGCAACAGTTACTATCTGGAATGTGGTACTTTGTCTTTTTGTTTGGAGGGGGACCCAGAGTGATATGCTGAACTCAATGGTTGTTATCTGGCTTCATGTCAGAATTACTCTTACAAAGACAAAGACTGCCTCCAGGGCAAGACCTCATATATCAAACTTATTCTTAGAAGATCAAATACTATTCAAAAATAAGGATGGCAGCATGCTTTATCACCATTCCACTGATAAATTAAGCACTCGCACATTATGAATATATCAACTGTACATAAATTTTATTTTGGCACTAAAATATAAATTAGCTAAATTAAAATTCATTCCCCACAGTTAAGTTAGCATTCAGAAAAGCCCTACTACAAGGTAGTGACTGAGCCTTTATGAAAGCTATTTCTACCTAATCTACTTAATTTAAATATCTATAGATTAATATACTTAAAATCTGCTTATAACTGCCCCATAGCTTTATTTTTGCAGTGTCTCACATAATAGCTAAAAAGATGCTCTCTGCCTTTAGTGTGTGTCAATACACACACACACAAACAAATGCATATGTATGTATATACATATATATATATATATATATATATATATATATATATATATATATATATATATCTTTCCAATTAAAAAAAAACATCCAAACTTTAAAATCTGCACTGTAGATGGAGTGCCCCTCCAAATCTCTTAACAGCAGACATGATGGCTTACCTTACACATTCAGCATGGCATTCTGACCATTAACTCCAGAAGCCATACTGGTTCAATGTTATGAAACAGAAGTTTAGCATACCGAGTTCTTTCAGATATTATGTAAACCACCAATCACATAACTTTATGGACGAGTACAATACTACTGGTCTTTTTCACCTACATTCCGCGTGCAAAAGTACCATAAACTGTGCAAATTAAATGTATGTGTTGATTAACTAGTTGCCTAGTACACTGCTACTGTGTTACTCTTCCACGTCTGAGCATGTGCTGTTGGATCCTCAAGCTTATATCAATCCAGATAGTTGGAATTTTTTTTCAAAGCTGTGACAGGCTGCTTATTAGTAAATAATGCACCTAACATGTATGACCTCTGAAACCAAATCCATGTCAATAAACAAATTTCACTGTATTACTGCAGGAACAACTACATGTTTCAAGTACTCTGCAAGAAACAACACTATTATTTATAAAACATACTGGTAATTCAAAAATTAATATTTAGACAAGACAGACAGCTTTTGTCCCAAAGTAAATTAAATGCACAGATTACTGCAAAACAAATCCAGGAAAGATAAGGACTCTGTAATCATAAGCAAGTTGTATGTTTTAGGTATTATGACTTCTGCAAGAAAGTCTTTGATTTTTGTTCAAAAACTGACAGTGATCACAAACATTTTTTTTGTAAAATGTCCTTGCCATTTCAAAAATATAACACAGATTTTTTTAATTTTCATTTTTCTTGCAAGTATAATGTGTCAAATGGAAATTCAAACTTTTTTACTAATATTTTTTACTGTTTAGTCTATAAAAGTTGCACAATGGAGAAAACAAAGTATCCATTCATTTTATTAAATGACCTTACTTAATGCAATTAATTTTAGGTGCATTAGTCTAGTGAACATGAAAGAATTAATGAAAATGCATTCAGCAAAACAAATACATTAAGCAAAAAAAAAAAAAACTAAGCACGATGGCACAGAGGTTTGAAATCCTGACTATGATCCAGCTTCAGATAGAAAGCTGCGTCTGAAGGAGTTGGTGCAAAAGGGAAGAGAATAATAAGACACAGCCTGTTTCTGTGTCAATATAGAGGGTGGGGTATATGTCTAAGGATGCTCATTCTGCCTACAATCTCTGATGAAAACCACAGACAAATGGGGGCATCTGCTTTCATGGGGGTGACACACCTTCACACCACCCTACCACATTCCTATCCCTTGGGCCCTTGCATCATGTACAGGAACACAGTTTTCATTACACAAATTTCCCCAATGGCTGCATGGATACCAGCTGTGCTCAGATCAGTTCTCATTAAGTCAGGGAACAAAGTGGCAGAGTCATAGCAATCAGATAGACAGCAAGCTGGTGCACATGGCAACAAATGCCTAAAAAAACTCTATTGCACAGAACCACTAACCCCTGAGCAGCAAAACAAAGTTCATGAAAGGTAAAGCCCACCAACATTTACTTAATATTCTGTGGCTGATTAGTCATGAAGGACCTACAAATGCATTTAATTTTTCAAGGGAAACCCCAAGGTTAATTTACAAAATAACATATGTATTTGTAGTGGGATCCACTAAATATTCTCTAGAAAGCCTTACTTCCCGAACATTTGAAAATGTGCCATGAAATATAGCAATGCAGTCTTCATCTTTCTTACAGGTGGATGGCTGGTTTCAGTGACAAAGAGGTACGTAACCATAAGATGGTGGTGATGTCCAAATTCAATACACCCATTGACTTCACAAGGGCAGCCTAGCTGCATCGATAAAAATAATACCATACAAGTCAAATCCATCTCCAAGAGAAAAAAAATCACTTGAACTGTACAAAAATCCAATTTAATAGAATTTGACTGATTAAAAAAAAAATAAATAAAAAAGTTTTGCAGACACCCCCCCCCCCCCCAGCCTTCTTCGGTGTACTCAACATTCTCTATACGAAACAAGAATAAAACGAACCACACACAACTATGTCACAAAGGTAAAAGGGTATAGGGAATGAAACATGTTTAAATGTTATTAAAGGCACATGGGAAGCAATATTAATATAAGGAATGAGTCAATTGCAGTAAACCACAATGAACTCCAAAAAGCAGGTAGAAAACAGAACCCACAGTAGTAGAAACGCTTAATTTAAGTTTTAACAGAATAAAGCTTTCGGGATACACCCTTCTTCAGTATTCAGTACCAAGTTTTAAAATACACATAATTTTATATTTTAAAAGCACAATACACAGGACCACAGCCAACCGATAAAAAAATTCAAGCAATTACTGCTTAAAGGAATATATAAAAAAAGCTCAATGAAATGTCATATAAAGTGATAAGATGTCTGATATAAGCACAGTCATAAAAATACATTTAAACTTACTATATTATATACATGAGATAGTATACGACTTAATAAAATATTACTTGTATTGCATTTGTCTTTCAAACAAAAAAGGTTTTATAGTTATCATATTGTTTAAACCAGGGGGGTTGTCAGCTTCTAATCTGGTTATCTATTTATACTCAGCAATATCCAGTTTATTATTGATATCACCCCCTCTTATATCTCGATGCAAAACTTCTGGGACCTTAAATTTAAATTCATGCGTTACATCATATTCCATAACATGCTTTGCCAGTGCTTTCGTTGCCACTTTTCTTCTGATGTCTGACTTGTGTTCTACTATACGGTCCTTTAGCCACCTAGAACATTTTCCTACATAAAAACTTGTGCATTTTATACACATACCCAAATAGACCACTAGTACTGTATTACAGGCATTCTGACATTTCATCTTATATTTATGTTTAGTAATGGGGTGTTCAAATTCTAGCAAACTACAAATGTTCTTATAGCAACTACAATTGTAACAGGGCAGTGTACCATGTTTGCCCATTAAAGAAGTGTCAACATTAGTTTTAAAGTCCTTATAACAAAGCTGTCGTCTCAGACTCCTACTATTTCTATATGTAAAATATGGCCTATTGCCTAGTATATTAAATAATTCTGGCATGGACATAAGTATCTGCCAGTTTCTTTTTATAATGTTTTCAACTTCTATGGTCATTCTATTATATGTAGTTGCATAGCTTATTTTTGGCATTTTGTCCTTACTTAACATAGAAGGTGTTAAAACTACTTGTGCCTCACTAAAAAGCGGGCAGCTATTTGTTTTCTCTTCTCTAATGTTTCTTTTATTATTTCTGATATTAAATCCATATTATAACCTCTATTACTGAAGTTGTTTACTAACTTTTCCATCTGTTCCTTACACTTATCTTCAGTGTTCAACCTACTAGTTCGTAGAAATTGTGCCTTAACTATTCCCCGAAATGTATGCCTAGCATGCATACTTTTGGTATGCGTGTATTTATTAACCTGAATTTCTTTGTTGTGAACACAAGTTTTCAAGACACCAGAGTCATTTAGCAACTGTACATTAAGATACGCAATATCATTATATGAAAAATTCATTGTAAATCTCAAAAAAGGTGTGGTGCTATTCAAATACTTAAAGTTATTTAAATGTTGCTGATTTCCTTTACATATCATAAAGCAATCATCTACAAAATGTCAATAGAATAATATTTCATCCCTAAATGGATTCTTTTCATCATAAACAAATTCACATTCCTACTGATTCAATGTAATGTTGGCATATGTATTAGCCATGAGTGTTCCCATGGCTACTCCTGATGTTTGCAAATATGGTTGCCCAAACAAAAAGATATTCTTAGTTAAAACAACTTCAGTTGTACTACAAATATTTTCTATAGATCTACCATTCATGTCGGAATGTCTACATAGAAATTCACATATTGCATTGATACTATATATGTTTGGAATTATTCTAAAAAGGAACCAATATCAAGTGCAACCATCATAAAATTCATTACTTTGTTGTTCTTATACCATAGATGCAACTTGGATAGAAAGTCCCCAGTATCTTTAATGTAACTTTAACATAATGGTAGATATTTGCTCAGAACACCTTGTACATAAATGGATAAGGGCTCCATCACCCAATCCCTGCCTGATACTATAGGTCTCATTGGGGGTTTGGATATAGATTTGTGTAATTTAGCAATGCTACATATCATAGGTATCCTTGGACATGGTACAGTGAAAAAATTAAGAGAGTTCTAATGAAGTATCTCCTTGCAGTTGTGCATCGTAAATGAACATATTCACTTCAGCAATCAAATTTTTAGCTTCACCAAAACTAATTTTCTTGAATGTTTTTATATCTGATAAAAATTCATTCATTAATTCAACATACTGTAATCTATTGAAAAGGACTATTGCACCACCCTTATCAGCTTGCTTCAATATTATATTCTTATGTTCACGTAATGCTGTTAATGCTTTATACTTATCATATGTTAAGTTATAGAATTTTTTCATTTTACTTGCTTTAACTTCATACAACTGTCTTAATTCACATTCACAAACATTCATAAAAGCATTTAAAACTGGACAGTTAGTTGGCATAAACGTACTAGATTTTTTGTACTTATCTGTATATTCACATGCTGAATCCCTAAATGCTAATTTCAAACTAACATTCCTAATGAACAAAATGGTAATGTAGACCATCTAATTATTAAGCTTGAAAAGAAAAGTTCAGGCATACAAGAAGCTCCAATGGCAGCGGCTGAGCTTTTTAGCTTATCTGGAGCTAAATGTAGTGCTGAGAGGGTTACGTGTTTTGAAAATGCCTGCATATGCAAATTCGTATCCAGAGTTGCTAAAAAAATGGCAGCAACTGAATTTGAAGTTAAGCGCAGACTGTATGTCCTTAATGAATGATTTCTTTGTGGACATAGAGCATGGGCTCTCAGATGAGATTATTAGTCTCGAGAATGAGTGAATTCACCACTGTTTAGTAACTCATCTGTAACTTACCAGTTTATGCTTGAAAGATTAAATGTGTTGGACAAGAAGCTTGAAGCAGTCAAACAAAGCAAATTATGTAGAGACATAAATTACTTCAACTTGGGGCATATCTTTTCTTGGCCCAAAGAGAATAAAATAAAGAATGATACTCTCATTAAGCACTCGCAGAAAGGCGCTATGTACAAGCTTGACACATTTGGAGGAGGTAGCCAACCCTCCACCATTGAACGTGGGAAAAATACTTTGGCCAATGAGGTTGTGAGACCTGAATCTAATGCTAGAGCCTCTATAGTCACTCCCCCGGCTGCTCATTTGCTAGGAGGAAATGTATATGTCCAATCAGAGAATGACCTGGCGAATCAACAACAAGCTAGTTCAATTCAAGCGTCAGTAGATATAGCCTCTGCTGCATTAATGGCAACTACAAACACTGCGCAAAATGGTGAGGTATTTTCCTACTCTATGAAGCCAATAGCAATACAACTTCCAGAGAAGATAGAAGTACGGAAACCGAGAAGGCAGGTCAGAAGAACAAAGAATAAACCTAAGCGGAACGAAAAGGAAGAATGACAGCCCCGTATCGTTCAACAAGCAGGGATGACGATGATGGTAAAGAGTAAGAAAATGGACACTATTTTGAATTTATCTGATTTTATACTATCAGCTGCAAGTATTAATTTGTTAAATAAACGTCTGCAATTTGTACTTACGGTATCAGACACTATAGTAGAGGCACTGATGGATTTGAAAATGTTCATTATTAATGTTAGTTTGAAATTAATATTTAGCGATTCAGCATGTGAATATACAGATAAGTACAAAAAATCTAGTACGTTTATGCCAACTAATTGCCCAGTTTTAAATGTTTTTATGAACGTTTGTGAATGTGAGTTAAGACAGATGTATGAAGTTAAAGCAAGTAAAATGAAAAAAATTCTATAACTTAACATATGAGTATAAAGCATTAATAGAATTATGTGAAAATAAGAATATAATATTGATGCAAGCTGATAAGGATAGTGCAATAGTCCTTTTCAATAGATTACAATATGTTGAATTAATGAATATTTATCAGATATAAAAACATTAAAATTAGTTTTGGTGAAGCTAAAAATTTGATTGCTGAAGTGAATATGTTCATTTACGATGCACAACTGCAAGGAGATACCTCATTAGAACTCTCTTAATTTTTTCACTGTACCATGTCCAAGGATACCTATGATATGTAGCATTGCTAAATTACACAAATCTATATCCAAACCCCCAATGAGACCTATAGTATCAGGCAGGGATTGGGTGATGGAGCCCTTATCCATTTATGTACAAGGTGTTCTAAGCAAATATCCACCATTACGTCAAAGTTACAGTAAAGATACTGGGGACTTTCTATCCAAGTTGTATCTGTGGTATAAGAACAACAAAGTAATGAATTTTATGATGGTCACACTATATTAGTTCTCTTTTTACAGTAATTCTCAACGCATATGGTATCAATGCGATACGTGAATTTCTATGTAAACATTCAGACATGCATAATAGATCTATAGAAAATATTTGTAGTATAACTGAAATTGTTTTAACTAAGAATATCTTTTTGTTTGATGGGCAAACATATTTGCAAACATTAAGAGTAGCCGTGACTATACATATGGCAACATTACACTGAATCAGTGGGAATGTGAATTTGTTTATGATGAAAAGAATCCATTTAGGGATGAAATTTTATTCTATCAACATTCTGTAGATGATTGTTTTCTGATATGGAAAGGAAATCAACAACATTTAAATAACTTTGTTGAGTATTTGAATAGCACCACACCTTTTTTGAGATTTACAATAAATTTTTCATACAATGATATTGCATGTCTTGATGTACAGTTGCTAAATGACTCTGGTGTCTTGAAAACTTGTGTTCACAACAGAGAAATTCAGGTTAATAAATACAGACATACCAAAAGTATGCATGCTAGGCATATATTTCAGGGAATAATTAAGGCACAATTTCTACAAACTAGTAGGTTGAACACTGAAGATAAGTGTAAGGAACAGATGGAAAAGTTAGTAAACAACTTTAATAATAGAGATTATAATATGGATTTAACATTAGAAATAATGAAAGAAACATTAGAGAAGAGAAAACAAAGGGCTGCCCCTTTTTTTAGTGAGGCACAAGTAGTTTTAACACCTTCTACGTTAAGTAAGGACAAAGTACAAAAAATATGCTATGCAACTACATATAATAGAATGACCATGGAAGTTGAAAACATTATAAAAAGAAACTGGCGGATACTTATGTCCATGCCAGAATTATTTACTATACTAGGCAATAGGCCAAGTTTTACATATAGAAATAGTATGAGTCTGAGATGACAGCTTTGTTATAAGGACTTTAAAACTAATGTTGAAACTTCTTTAATGGGCAAACATGGTACATTGCCCTGTTACAATTGTAGTTGCTGAAAGAACATTTGTAGTTTGCTAGAATTTGAACACCCCATTACTAAACATAAATGTAAGATCAAATATCAGGCTACCTGTAATACAATACTAGTGGTCTATTTGGGTATGTGTATAAAAATGCACAAGTTTTTATGTAGGAAAATAAAGGAACGTATAGTAGAACACAAGTTAGACAGAAGAAAAGTGGCAACGAATGCACTGGCAAAGCATATTATGGAATATGATGAAACGCATGAATTTAAATTTAAAGTCCTAGAAGTTTTGCATCGAGATATAAGAAGGGGTGACATCAACAATACACTGGATATTGCTGAGTACAAATGGATAAGCAGATTAGGTGCTGACAAAACCCCCTGGTTTAAATAATCTGATAACTATAAAACCTTTTTTTGGTTGAAAGACAAATGCAATATAAGTAACATTTTATTAAGTCATATACCATCTCATGTATATAACATAGTAAGTTTAAATGTATTTTTATGACTGCTTATATCAAACATCTTATTACTTTATATGGCATTTCATTAAGAGTTTGTTTTTATATATTCCTTTAAGCAGTAATTGCTTGACTGTTTTTATTGGCTGGCTGTGTCATGTGTATTGTGCTTTTAAAGTATAAAATGATGTATATTTTAAAACTTGGTACCGAATACTGAAGGGTGTATCCCGAAAGCTTTATTCTGTTAAACTTAAATAAAGCATTTCTACTACTGTGGGCTCTGTTTTCTACAAGCAATATTAATATCCACAGAACTAGTTATGCATTTGTGATATGGATGTTAACTGCCTCACAAGTTTCATTTCACTACACCACACTCTTAATGTCTACACCTGGAACATATATCAAGTTTGTTACACTTGGAGACCCAATCAAAATCCTGTGTTTTGAAAGTACTTAACTTAATGGCAGAGCTTTAAGTGCATCAAATTAAGCAGGCAATTATTGCTTAATTCTTCCCACCAACAGGTTGCACTATCACCTTTTTCTCTCACAGCACATCACACTGATACCAAAGTAGGAAAGTCCATAAGAGCGAGAAGGGTTTTCCTCTATTTCAGTTCTTTCCCATCTGACCAGGACAAGGAAAATTCAGAGATCAACAGGTAGGTAAAGAAAAGAAAATGAAAGCTTGCTATCAAATTAAAGAAAAAAAAATGATATGGCAAAAATGTAATCAAAACAGAATGCAAGTTAATCCTACAATGCACAAAATTAATCTGGAACACAGGCTACTCTTACTAAGAGAATGATAGGTAGATCATTTGCCTGAACAATAAGAAGCTCTTAAGAAGTGGTGTTAAAGCTCCAAAAAGGAAGTGCAAGTCTCACAAATATGAAAAATCAATTGTGACTGGCAAATAAATGCAGTGACCCCCAAAATATACTCTAAGGCCATTAAACGTATACACACATACATCCCTACACAAGAACTGCAACTTTGCTATTGCTTACAGTATAAGAAAATGCTTTAAGATACCACCCCACTTTTCACAGGTTTTGTTTTGCTGTTCCAAAGGACTCCAACTGCTGACCATGTACTTTCAAAAGGAGTCTAAGGTTAGTAGGCACCACCTGTAACTCCATATCTTTGAATTCATGTCAAAAGGCAATGCTGGTTCTTTGTTGACTCAACCCTACAATGCCCCTCAAACACTAATACCAACAGAATGCTCTTTGTGTGGCCCAGCTCTGTTTCTTTAAAGGTTTTGACAAAAAGTGTGATACTGAGTAGCCAGAAGTCAAGCATGTCACTCATTCTGCAATTCTCTATGATGTATGAAAGCAAAGGACTGTGGACCAGTTGGGCAAGATGCTTCTGAGTATCTGAAGTTGCAATATATACCATACCTCTCAAACTCTTAGTACAAGAAGTCTGCACAAAAACAGAGACAGAATTTAAACATTGTTCTTATTAACTTAGAAAGTTGCTAGAACAACAGGATTTGTGTTAGCATGCACTTTCTGAAGGATATGAAGTCTGAAACTCAAATGTATGTCACTATTTAGTGACATCAGTCCTCAGTGATTTTTCTAAAAAAACATGAGGCAAAAATTTGGACAGTTAAGACGTATGACACATTCCCAAATTACAATCTACCTACCCCAACTGAAATCACAGTCATCTACTCCTGAATGTTTATTTGAACAACCAATCCCACATTTATGCAACAAAAGATGGAGTTATGCAGAAAGGCCCTGCCAAAGCCTCCTGGATCATCACAGCACTAACAGCCAGACTATAATGCTTAATAAAACTGTGGAACATGGGCTGGACAGCCACAGCACAGACCTCCCAGACATAAACTCATATGAAGCAAAAAAAAAAAAACAGAGGCTGTTGCAGTAACAGATACAGGTTTTACTCAATACAACAGAAAGCTCTGGAATTCAGCTAACAAGGCATTCTGCGTTGTTACAGGCTTGCCAGCGTTGCCCATAACACATATGGGACAAACACCTTCTCAACCAAATGCACATAAACAGTACATGTGATATGTCCCAAATCTATCCTAAAACCTGAGGTATTCAGTAGACCTGTTAATGTAGCTAATTGATTGCTGGTGACTATTTACATGTTGGATTTTACGTGTCACTGTTTATTTGCACTGAAGAAGAGTCTGTTAGGCTCAAAAGCTTTGTTGCAAATTAATGTTGTGTGACATAATATTCAGGGGTGACAATAGCTCCTTTTACTATTTTTCATTTTGGACTATACTAGTTAAGTAGACAAAGTTTTTTTCGTTATGTGTTCAGGAGACCTTCATGACAGAACTTTCATTTCAATCTCAGTAAATGTCTCACAGGGAGAAAGACTTAATTGGCTCACTTTAGGAGGAATGAATCACTTCAGCCTGAAAAACAGACCTGTTAGTCATTTATACTACAAAAGAAGACTGACAATGCTGAGAAGTCTGCCTTTAACAAGGCAGACAAGAAGTCAAGGACAGTATAAAGGGAAGAGTGGAAATATGGCATTAAACAAAGTGCCTAACTACGGAAGAATGTATATATCTAGAAGCCTGACTCCAGTAGAAAGGAGAACCTACAGGGCGGCAGCATTTGAAATGCCAAACTAAGCATAACTACCCGGTTATCAGACAACATAAAGATTAAGATGCCCTGGGTTTAGGTTAGCAGAATTGAAAAAAAATTATAAATATATATATATATATATATATATATATATATATATATATATATACATATACACACACACACACACACACATATATATATATATATATATATATATATATATACATACATACATACATTCAAGGAATAGTCTATTGCAGTACCTAGGGAAACTAGATTTACCTCAGCAAAAAAGGGGAAGGCATCTGGCAATGGCATAAGCTAAATTATGTACGCAACATACTGACTTCTACTTAGAAATGTTAGACAAACAATCAGAATACTCAGATTAGCGTGGTAAAGCAGCAGAAGAAGCAAGTCAAGTCAACAACTTACAATCACGAATATCAGTTTTATTACTTTTCACACTAGAAAATAAGAAATATCAGTTTTCAAGCTTAGGATGCCAGCCTCCTGAACAGCTAGAATATTTCAAATCGGAGTTACTGATTGCAGTAGTATTATCTTAGTATAACATGCATAATATTATTCATCCTTGTGGTGCCCAGAGAGGTTCTTAACTGCCTATACAATTATTGTAACGAGGAGTAATGAAACACGGCCTCTTAATTCTGAAGCCTTGGAGGCTCAGAGAAATTTGAGGTTCAGGCACATCACTGTCATACTACCCTGAGTCAGAACAGCTTTCCTGACAGAAAGCACAGATAAGATTAACTTCTGTAACAAGAGGAACCAAACCTCGTGCTGTCATCACAGTGCTAGGTGAATTATCCTAATGTTGGAGGAGAACTCACTGGAGCAGGGAAATCAAAGAAAGGTACAGAAAATTTTCCATTTTTCCAAACTATGGCTGGGCATCTAATCAGAGAGGTCCAGGTTCTGGTCTTGAAAATGGAAATAAAATGAACAGGTCTATTTCTAGTTATCCTAGAGCAATAAAGTTTAAACCATTCATCCAGAATTTCTCTTTCCATGTTTCTAGTCTTGGCCTATCTTAGTGTGTTTGAAAATTAGGATACAAGCAGTAATCAGCTGTCTACCAAACTGAAATCAAGTGTGTATTCCCACTTCTCATAGCGTACCCTATCTACATGGTGTAACAGTGAGTACCTTCCTGTTTACCGAGGCAGAAAATTAGTGGTGGCCTCCCAACTGCACTGGAGTAATTCACTTCTGAAAGAACTCCAAAAATCTCTCATAGAGATGCAAAAATAAAATAACCACGAACAACCCCAATCAAGTCATATTTTTAAAGTAAGAGCTTATGTTTCCTTTATTACAAATGGAACTTCATCAGAAGATTCATTTGTAATAAACGAGTGAAAGTGCTTGATTTAAAAATGTAGCTTGGTTCTGGCTGATCATGATTATTTTGTTTGTGGTTTTGTTTAGTGGTAAAGGAGTTTGCTTTTACTCAGACATAAAAATATACTTTAAACAGTACATGGAAAGATTACTCTACAGTGAATCATGATCCTGTAGTTCTCCCAATCCTAAAATGGATTCTTTAACAAGCTATTAATGCATCATTTATGACTTGACCATAATGGACGATCTATTAAAAAGGAGATAGGCTTATCAGTGATGCCGAAAGCCATTGGTTCTGGTCCCTGTATATTATTTACTGTTTTCAACAAGACAAGGACATTCAATAACTGTAATGTGCAGCTTTGCACAAAGGATTATCTTTCGGCTTCTCCTGTTAGGGGTTGCCACAGCAGATCACTGGTCGCAGACAGGAAAATTATGACAATTACTTAAAAAAAATGCTTCGAGACACTTACTCCCTTGCTGATCAGGGTTTGAAACCACTTCACTGAGATCTCACACCTCCTCCAAAGGGCTGAGACTATCTGGCACACAAGTAAACTTTCTCTAGAAGCCATCCAATATTATTCCCAAGAATGGTATTGATTGTAATGGTACAACAGGGATTTGGGAAAATTACAATAATCTTCAGTATCAGGTACAATGCCAGAGTCGCATTCATATTCTGCTGGAGACGTTTACTGGTTTGAACTGCTATAAGACAGTTACACAGATAAAGATGGGAATGCAGAGGTAACAAATGTGTTCTGGAACAGAAAAAAAGCACTTTGCAAATATATGATGTATAATGGACAACCTAAGAGGCAAATCTGTAAACAGAGGTGTTGAAAACAAGATGTCTGAATCTGCAGGAGTGTTTTAAAAAAGCATTATTAATCGATTCCTTCTGGAATAGAGAATATGTCACCCTTAGCAGAATGTGAAGATATCTGGTTGTGAACATACTTCTGGAGTCACAACACTTGCTGTCCTATGTTAATTGTTCAGCTGTTTAAGTGAAAGAATTTTGCTAACCAGCTATGGGGAAAGAGGTGGTCTGGCAATCCATCTAACTGCTAACATAATGGAACATATGGTACAAAGGCCTTTTTTAGGGAATCTTGGTCTGCACTATCCAGAGGAAGCAGGAAGATTTCTTTTAAAAAGCCTTCCTTGTGTTACTTATGTCCAGCTTATTGCCTTCTTTTTGTAAGTTTCACAAGCAGAGAAAAACTGAGTTGTTCATATTCTTTAATAATGGTACCCTTTGCATACCCTCCCATCAAACAGATTTAACCCTGAGAGAAGATTTTAAGACCTTGCCACTTGACAATAGCTGTGAAAGCTCAAATCCTTAACTGGGTCTCTCTCTGAAATCACACCATAATTCACGGTCTTGGACTTTGCAGAAAGGCCAAAAAGGCGGTTTACATATGCGTAATCCTGTATAAAAATTACTAACAAAATCCTAAACCTTTAATATATACATCTTTTCTTTTAGAACCTTCACGGAATGTTTAATAAAATATACCAAGTGGGTCACTGTTTTACTACCAAGAGTGGGAGCTAAGAAAATAGTTCAGTGATACAGGCTTCAGGGATCCTTGTATAGATCAGCTCACATTTGTGTTTAAGCAAAGCCTGGTGTTCTTTGATAGCAACCCTTTTCATTAACAAGAAGACATTCAGAAGGATGGTCTTCCATAAATCCAAATGCCACCATAGCCATATAATGGCAGTCAGTTCTACAAATACTGTCAGATGCTAGCTATGCATCATCTTTCACAATTTATACCACTAGTGGGACTGAGGACACAACATTCAAAAAGAACCTTTGCAAGGTCCAAGTGCACTTGAACTATCACTGTCTTTTGTCAGTGACAGCATTCTGAAAACTGAATATTTCTCAGTCACTCCTCAAAGATTATCAAAAATGTCACCAGCTTTTAGTGAAGGCGTTAGACTTAAGGATCACATTCTGGAAGAAGTGTACTCTGGCAGAGGAGAGATTAAGTTAAATGCCTCCTCTTCATGCCTCATTTTAAAACCTCCAAATGTTCTTCCTCCTCCTGTGATGAGTAAGAATCAAAGCACCTTCTTCCTTCTTTTTAGACTAGACTTAGAAACAGGATATGGTTATTAGATGCAGGACTCACTTGAGCAGCCAACAGGAAATGTTTGCAGAAATTTTCTTCATGTAATAAATATAACCTGTCACATCAATTTTACCTTTTTAAAGGACATGGATAATCAATAAGCCTCAGTTCTACACAATTCCTAGCAGCCATGCACTCATCCATGGTGTGTTGATTTGAACCTCCACTGGAATTGCTGCTGTGACATATCTATCCCTGCTTCTTCTCCGACACCTTTGTTCACTGTGAAAGGTGAGGCTGTTGAAACATATACTGGTTTCAGTGTTGGGGCATCCCTCTCCCTTTTTACTGTCCTTTGATCTGTGTGAACACTGAAAGGAAGAGAGAGAGAGAGTCCCTGTGTTTTTCACGTCTCGGTTCATTCCTTGATGATAACTTATCTCGCTTTTTCTTCAAGGTCCTTATAAGTTCCAGCCTCATTTGTCAGCTCTAGATTTCTCTCTACCCACAATCACATCACAGGCATCCTTCTCCCATCATTAAAAAGTTTAAGATGTTATTGGCCTACAAGTTTTCTTGTTTCTATTTTTTTTCTTTTTTTGTAAATATTCCAGTTTGGGCCAAAAGAGTTGTGATTCTCTGATGAAAATTTTGCTGATGGTCTTCTGGGCACATTTCCACCTCTGTTAAAGAGCTTTTAATGTTTATTTTGAGAGAAAAACACTGAAAATTAAACAGAATATTTTTTAAGAAAACAACTGTTCAGGTGGAAATGTGCAAAAATTTGCAAAAAGAAATAAAAAATTGCAGACTGTGTTGAAAAGTCAGCAAGCACATAATGTCAGATTAATCTGTGTGATGGGAAAGAACTGAAGGGGTGGGTCCATCTATCCTGTTAGAGACATGCCTGCATCAGTGTGGCAATGCACTTTTCCTACAAGTCCCCAGAAATACTACTACAGAAAATAAAAATGCTTTCATACATGTCAAATAGTAGTGAAAGAACATCACAAACTAAATGATGAACGAAACTGCATGGAAGATAATACAAAACTAGTCATTTTGTCAGTGAAATAAAAGCCAGTAAACTGGTGTAAGATGCACCAAACACTTCAAGAACAAATAACTGCAAAAACTCCCAAAGCAATTAAATGTGGGTAATAGGGCATGAAAGATTAAACAATACACCTGTAGCATATAGTCAGATGCAAGAGAGTCAGCGAACCAGGAGAATATGCTCGTTTTTAATAAAAATGCGCTCTAAGTAGTCGCTTAACTGAAGTATGTTTACTTTGACTGTTGGGTAGAATTACAGCTTTTATATCTCTATGCCACCAATGAGGATAAAACACAGATTAAATACTGGCCAGCTGTGTTCAGATCAAAGAAACTAATGACTCTTGTTTCTAACTCTGATTAAGAGTTCAGATCTACCCACAGTTTGCTGTGTTACCCCTCATGTGTTTTAGTGGGATTCATGCTAATACTGAATAAAATAATCATCCTTGTAAACCCTGATCTAATATAGTAGACCAACCAGGCAAAAAATATGGCAAATTTAACACACACGTAAGCTCCTTTGAAGACAAAAAATATTTCAAGGTCCATTTTTTCTTACCATTTGATCTTATTTTCAAGAATGATATAATGCACATTCACTTACCATATTTTCTATCAGTTTACAAAAGCAGCATCACACAATGTTTATCAAGAAAAGTCTATAACAGGGTGCAGTTACCTCAGCCATATTCTTCTAGGGAGACTAATTATAATTTTAAAATCTGGACTGAAATATACAAGAGAACAGTGCACCTGGTTATTGTAGATCACAGATTATTTTTTGCAGCTGACTAGTCCACATAAATGGTGATATTAACTTATAGGCATTGCTCTCTGCACATCCACAGCTACAGATGCAGTTGCTCCAGCTGACAGTTGTTCACCCTGCTCACTTCAGACTGGAACTAGCTCCTACTTCTCAAAAGTCTGCTACGTGGGTGGTCTGATATCACAGCCTCCTAGAGGAAAGAGCATTGACTATGACCTCTGAATGAACATAATAAAGAAAGACTGATGGACTGAACCCCCCCCCCCAATCAGTGATTCACAGGGGCTTTCCCCTACAAAAACTTGTCACATCTGCTTGCAGCAAAATTAATTTCACTATATTATGAGACTGTGTGTACTCAAGCTGCCATTTACAAGTTTGCAACTCAGCTAATATAATGTGAACTTGAATGAGTAGAAGAGAATCTTGCACTAGCAGAAATGTCTACCATCCAGTATTACAAATTTTACTGAAAAAAATAGATGGCTTTGTTGAAAAGTACCAGGCAATCTTACAACTTCTGCCAGAAAATGTGAGCATTCTAGAACAAATCATTGACTTACATCTTTACATAAACTCATGTAACTTACGAAATGGTCAGATGACCACTGTCACAAAATTTAAACTAGTCACTGCCACCTCAGCACCTGTCATCCCCTCTTACCCAACATGTTTAAACTCTCTTCAAACAGTAAAATTTTATGTCAGTCATACAGCTGACCTACAGAACCTCCTCTAATCAACATTCCCCAACATTCGGTTATCATATGACACTGCACTGTACAGTTCACCTGCCACTATCTAAGCACGGACCTTCCCTGAAGGACTTCAAACATGTATTATTTATTCATCCAACAGCATCACGTCTGTGCCCTCTTATCCAGACAATCAACATACATAATTCAATTGAAGTATAAATCACTTTACTTTCCCAAACAAATGTTAACTTTTGTTAAATATTTCAGAGCTCATATTCAATATAACTGATCTCCAAACAGCCCTCTGGCACACATGCAGACAATCTGCATTGTTGATGAAATGTATATGGGAGTGGAACCCTTACTAAAGAATATATTGTGGAAAAGCTCTTCTACTTAAAGTAGGAGGACATGAAACAAGTAATTTCTTAGTGAATGGTAGGCTGAACTGCCAACTCCACTTGTTTTGGAATTAAGAATGTGAGTGGTAATGTGTACATTCATGAAATTTCAGACATGTTGACTAGTCTTTCTGCCACCACCTCCTAACTACAGACCTAGTACCACAAAGGTAAATGTAAGTTAATAGGACTTGTCTAAATTTTTTGCTGTGACGTAATCTGTGGTTTACAGGGGTTATCCGAGTTTATAGATGGCCAAACAAGTGCTTTAGTGGGCAAATCTGCCCTACAGCACCTGGGTGAGCAGCTACTGGTAAGGAATAAAAGAAGGTAAAATGGGGGACCAAAGGATCCCATTAACCATACTAAGTGATAATTCAATAAAGGTGTTTGGAAAAAAAAAAAAAAAACGAATGAAACCCTATTTTTGCCATATGACCATTTTTAGTTTGTTGACTAATAATCAAACATTGCAGATTAAATGTTCTGCTCAATTTAATTAAAAATCAATCCACAACACATGATCATCATTTCAAACAAAAAGTATAATTGCAAACATTTATTTTGGAAATGTGATCTGAGCCTGGCTTGCAATGGTGAGTAAAAATTAAACATGATTTGTTCTACATCTGTGCAATCAATAGATACAGTTTATCACAGTATCCAATTCCCTTCCTTGACTGCTAGGTAATGTGGATTTGTGTTGGCAGATTATCCTGTCCAATAAGCAGGTAATTATGCCAAGTCCAATTCACCTTCACTAAATTGTGATTAACACTGACTTCTGTTCTCAGCCCAAATCTTTGTTTACCTAGTGGTCAAGCCTGACATGACACAAGCCTACCTCCATTCCCTGAGTGGTGAGTGACCTGATCTTTCAATGCAAGCCTTGGTTGCCTTCTCTAACTGTTGTATGGCTATGGATGTGATATTATCCAGACAGCTTGAGGAGGCAGCTGGCTCAAGGAAGTTTGAATAAAATTAGGTTTGTTCAACAAATTTAAAAGTTGTGAGGGCATACAGTAAAGGTAATGATGCAGAGATAGCCTCTACCAAATAAAAGGCCAACATCAGCAGTTACTATAAAGGAGGTGTATATGTTTTTAAAGAGTAGAGATGAAAACATTCTGATATGAGCAAATACTGCCTTTGACTGGAAAAAAAAAATCTCCACTATCACATACCTTCACATAGGGTCAAAGAATCCCCCAACCATAACCATGCATCGGGTAAAGAACTCTTGTTATATACAATAGACAGGAAATGTAAGCGACAGCTTTAATATAGTTATATGGCTGCAGGTAAAATACTCTGCAGGAGAAACAAAGAATGGATTGCCTACACAAGAAAAGTGACACCCTTACTTGGATGGATAAACACAACTTTGAGAAGAAATATCACTAAGTAACAACTAACTACCCGCTCATCAGGCAATTTTGCAGCAAGCTGTATTTGCTGACTAATGCTATCAATCATACCCTGGCTAAAATTAACAAGCAGTTAAGTCAAAATAGTCTTTAGAACACAAGTGAAGAAAAAGCAAACATCAATTTCTAATCTTTTATCAGTTTAAATATGAAATAACTGCATTTACTTTCACTCAATATACTAACTAATTCACACTCATTTTGTATCCTGTGATTCACGTAATCTCATGCTCAGGGAAGGTGAGACAGCTGCAATGTATATTTATATTGTGCAGTGTACAGCAGATGCTTGTATGCCCCTATTAAAATCATCAGCAGACCACTGGCTTGGAAGCAAACTATCCATCTAGAATATTTGGAGACCAAAGTGTAAAAATATACTCTGGTCATCCTTAGGCTGACCAGAGGGGGAAGGACTTAGCACTTGGAACGGGGGGGGGGGGGTCAGCATTTGGCCATCTCCTTATGAAGGCTATAGGAAGAGGTACAAACAAGAATCAAGCTCTTGGTACACAAGACATGGTGGTGATCCTATGATCATAACCAATACAGGCATTTGACAAGCTGGTGCACCTGTGTTTGATGATGGGAAGAAGGGGGAATGAAATCCAAATAAGAAATAGTGAAGGTATTGAAGATTATATGCTTATGTTTAAAACTATCCATGTATGGTGTACAAGATGGCACACACCAATCAACCCCCCCACCAAAAAAAGGAAAGCATAAACTTCCCTCAAAACTCTTAAATGTATATCTGTAAAAGTGATTCCAGTGCTTCAATGCCTCCCATCAATGCAATGGAGAATGACCAAAAATGCATATGGACACTAGATGGGACACAATTATCACAGTACTTCTGGCTACCACACTGCAAACATGGCAACACTTAAAAAATAAAGGAAATCATGAATCCTAAGTATAAATATACACATATAAACACACATACATATAATACTCTCATGTTTTAAAACCAAAAATAGATATTCTAATTCAGCCCTTTAAATCACAATTCCTGTTCAACAGATAATTATTTGTTAATAATAATTTAAAAAGTTCAGTGCACGGTGTAACATTTAGCTTCGGAATGGGTAAAACTTATTTTAGTGTTTGTCCTTAGGTTTCTACACTTCTGCTTTTCAAGACAAGACAGCACACTTAAAAATCTTAAGAAACAAAATAATTAGTGTTGAAAGGTCCCCTTGTAACCTTTTGGAAATTTGCTGAAAAGGGTCCCTGTTTTAAAATAATTTCTGTACATAATACATAAGCAATATTCACAGTCACTTTTCCTTCGAAATGGAACAAAAGTTACCCTGCTTTCAAGAAGAGGGATTGTGTATCATATTTACAAAATAGGTTCCAGAACCCTCTCGGCCCATCACAAATGGAGCCAATTCAAAATTAAATAAAATCTTATTTGTCTTAGCAACCAAAAGAATCTGTACTTTTTTTATGGAATTCTGAATACAGTTTCACAGCATTTGTATAATCACAACTGGAAGCATTAATCTTTCATGGCTGATTTCATTCTCATATCGCTTTCTGTTTCAGATATCGCTGCACTGTACGAACAAGAGTATGGGGATTTTGTCCATACAAAGGAAACCCACATATCTGTCGCTGTATGCACACAGCCTGCAGTTAGATTAAAAAGAGAAAACAGACAGTGCTGAAATCATCAGATGATCAGTGTGTGCATCATGTTGATTGGGCGTGCAGAAAAGAGAACTAAAAACTGCAAGTGGAATCTCAGCAGCAGATAGGAAATACAATTTTCACTTGCTCATGCATCATTCTGACTCCTGAGGGTTATATTCTGTTTCTCCAGATGAAATCAGGCTTAGACGCTTGCTTGATCCCCACAGCTTTCGAGAAAGCTGGCCTGAACGCATCTGCTAGAAATAATTAAGATTGCAGAGAGAAATGAATCAAGTAAACAAACCAAAACTAAATTAAAGCTAAAGCTGTATTTGTTGCATTCTTGAATTTCTGTACCATATGGAGATTGCATGCATGCTTACTGTACACAAATCTATCAAAAAACCTTCTTCTTTTTTTCTGACAGTACACCTGGTACTGGCCTCAGTTTCTGTAAGTGGATGGTGTAGTTTAAATTTGCGTTCCATTCTTAGGGACATTTTTATCCACTGTATAGAGTATTAAAATGTAAAGGAAACAGAGGCATTCCTGGATGCAAAATCTAAACACTGAAAAAACAGTTAATATCAAGACTTCTGCATTCTAAGACAAAGGTTCACTAAAGTAAGCTTTCAATTAAGTATAAGCAGCCTAAATTTACAGCTTTCTGTCAGGAAAATTGACAGCATATATCAAATAATGTTTAACCCCTTCATACGTTTTTTATAAATGAGAAGTGTTTTCTTCTAAAATTATCCCTTAAACAAGGATACTTGATTGGTTAAACAGAATCTTTTTAGAGGTTATAACCTACAGTAACCACCAAAAATATATCTATGCAACAGGGAGCTAAAATTGAAAGTGACAAGTTTGTGAAAGCAAATAAAAAAAAACAAAACTATATATATATATATATATATATATATATATATATATATATATATATATATATATATATTATTCCGGACAGCTTCCTAAGTTGCAAATGAGTAACCTATCGTTGCCGCTCAAACAGTGCCGAATGTCCATACTGGTGACTGCTTGAAATAAGAGAGAGAAGATCAACACTGTAATAGCAAAAGATAAGGGCTGCAGCATTCAATGTCAACAGTATTATCACTAAAGTAAAGAAACGTAGCAGGGATTTCCTAGCTGCTTGCTAGCACAGTGGTGACAAACTTTACCCGGAATGGAAAGCTTTGCAGGCTAGATACTGTGTATCCAAGTTATTTTTTTCTTTTCTTTTGCTGCAGTCCCTTCTCCCTCCTGTTCAATTATGTGATCACAACTTATTTATTTAATTAACATCAGATTTATTTAGTGATACAGTAATATATGCTTTTTACTTACTTATGGTTATATTTCATGTTACATCTATTTAATGCTACGGTATATTGTGCCACACGTTGGCGTTTCCAGCAACTTCTGGAGTGTGCTGCAGTCATATATCCATGCTCTTCTATTCATTATGTCAGACTGTCTCGGACATGTGCATTCACCACAGTCTGGAAGGCAACATGCTGCTTGAAGTTACAGGATTCGACTGGAACATGGGTTACCTTTCTGGACTACAGTCTACGTATCAACTTACATATGTTATTCTGATTTATTTATTTATTTTTAACGATGGAGCCACAACTGCTTGATGCCACAATATCAGGGGCATAAGCTACAAATTCAGCCTTTCACTATGTGTGGGTCTGCACACACAATGTGCAGAAACTTACCATACAGAGAGAAGGTCATGCCTATTGAACCTGGTGGACTTCTTTGAGAAGGTCACCACCTAGACCTGGCTAAGGTGTTTGATACAATACCTTACACTCATATAGTTGTAAACTCATTACAGTAGGCCTAAACGCCTATTTTCAGCTGGTTCACAGACGAAGTCAGGATTTGTGAGATCACCTCCACTAAGAGACCAGTCACCAGAAGGGCTCCATACTGGGACTGGTCCTATCTGGCATCTACTTGGAGGTAAAGGCATTAACCTTTGGCTGCTCAAGTTCACAGATGACTGCAAAACTGGACCCATCATAGACTCCCCCAAGGCACAAACATCCTGCAAAAGGGTCTAACACAGAGAAATGACTGGTGCCAAAGTCATGGATTAAAACTCAATGCCAAGAAATGCATTATAGTGCCTTTTGGAAACTGCCACTCAGGTTATCTGCTCCACTGATAAGACTCCTTGAAGAGTTGACCCAGTAGTCGGGGATCTGGGAACATACGCAGATAGTAATCTGATCTTTGACCAACATGTGGTCAAGGTACTAAGAAAATTATTGTACGTCAGACTTATAAATAAGGGCATGGCATTCAGGTCCATGGATGTTACAGTACCACCTTAATGCGCATTTATCAGGCCCATCATTGAGTACAAGTCCCCCCTCAGCATGTACCTGACCAGACATATGCAACGGTTGCAATGCCCAGGTCTACTTCAAAAGATCGGAGATCCATATAATCGACTTACAAAACATCAAAACCAAATCAGCGAAACTCCAGATAACCGAAAACTTACAATCATGAAACCCGGAACATTCACTTCATTTAAAGGAACAGTTCTCCAATTAAACACAGCCTGCAATAAATATCAGTGTTTTCAAATGGAGACTGCAGTACAGTGAGGATCAGGAAGTTTACCCTTTTCTCACTGTAGTGTAATCTTGGAGTTGGTATATATAATTTTGGGGGGTGGGGGTGCAGCCCCCCTGCATGGGGGTGCTGGAGGGCTTGCCCCCCTGTAAAACCACTGATAATTATTTACTGTAGGCTATGTTTAATCGGAGAACTGTTCCTTTAAGTGAAGACCGGACTTCTGCTCACTTGTAGTTTGATGTTCTGGGTTTTGTGATTGTAAGCTTTCAAGCAACTGCAGTTTTGCTGACGTGCTCTCAATGTTTTATAAGGCAATTATATGGGTCTTCAACCTTTTGAAGTAAACCCGCAATGCCCACAAAGATTCCTTACTGGGAGAATCCAGGGTATAAACACACTGTCCTATATGGATCACCTTAAAGCACTACCTCTACACTATGTCTCTACAGGTTACTGAGGAGGCAATCTATGCCTAGCATACAGGACATAATCGGATCCAGCTCTGATGGAACTTTTGCGCATCCAAAAAATAATCATCAGAACCACTGGATCTAAGGATTTAAATTTTGCTTGTCTCATAAATACCCCATTGATGAGACAGACATGCGTCTCAGAAGATCCCCATGCTCTGGAATAGGCTCCCCAATTCATGTGAAGCACAGTCCATTCTTAACCCTATTTAAGTGTAACCTTGACCATGGGAAACTGGAAATTCACCCCGGTTCTGGCTCCCATGTCTCACATAGAGGCAGACTGTAATGCTTAAGCTAACATAAAGCACCCTCCACATAACCGCTCTTAACTTGCTAATTAACATACTCCTTCTAATAAGTACCCATGAAATATAGGGATATTACTGGGTTGGACTCCATGGCTAAGCTTATAGAAGCCTTGGTGGTCATTAGCCTACTAATATCTAGGAACCTATGAAGATCTAGCCACTCCCTGGTATTGTGTGGAGAGATCCATCAACTGAAGAGAAACCCATTACAGAATAAAACGATTTATTAAAAGTAAAAAGGCCTCTTTTTTTAAAATGACTAGTATGTAGTACTAGATATCACATGGATGAAAGCAGGATTAACCTACTCAGGCTTCACCAGCATGGGGAAACAGCACCAGTCATAGATAAATTCTGCTTCAACCATGGCCAGTTACTGATTATTACTATTATAATCATCTCCCCATTATAATATAGATACACTGTAGTACTGTACCATGTAGCCTATTCATGTGGTACACACTACACAGAATACCATTACAGAAACAGTTTCTTAAATTCATGCCTAATGTTTGTAAACCTTTACCCCCAGACATGAAAAACCCTTCAAAACTTTATTTCTGAAAAACTCCTGTAAACTAGATTGTAAAAGTCATAGCAAGTGCTTTCTTGACACTAGCAAATCTTTTTTTCTTACTCAATACCAGTTCTAGAGTCTTTCCACTTACTTCCACTTATACTAGCCTAATCCTTCTTTATATCTTAGAAGTACATTTTTTCTGTGCTATGTAATTCTGGCTTTGTATTCACTGTAAATATGATTCTTTTCTGCTCTGGCCTTGGTCATAGCTGATAAAGGGTCCCTTGATCAGCTAACAAATGATAAATAATTAAATATGCAGGGGAAACCGCACGCTGATATGCTTCACTAGCACAAAGGCAAGGCACAATGTAATTTAGAAAGTTTTCATGTTTTCAAAGGATCATTATAGGCGCAGCAAAGCTAAAAGCTGCACCTAAAATAATTTGTTTTATAGACAGCTTGTTCTCCCAAACATTACAAGTGATCATATCCTCATCAATACTGGATTTCTATAAAACCAAAAGGTAAAAAAAGTCACACAGACAAATCGTTCAGTAAAAACTTCAAGAAAAACCAGCCAAGCTAGAGAATTCAAAGTCATGGATATTCAGAAGCCATGTAGTTGAAACACTTGGATGTCTTAAGGAGTTATTTACATATATCCCATGGCCCTCCATTACATGAGGTTTAAGGTATTACACAGTGAAAACTCTAGCTTGGCTAGGTTTTTCTTGCAGCATGTGTGTATATATATATATATATATATATATATATATATATATATATATATATATATATATATATATATATAATGTGTGTATGCATGCACGCGCGCGTGCACACACACAACCAACAAAACCAACCCAGTACACAGCTAACAGCACCAAGGCAAATTTTACAACTAACTGTCTCTCTCACAATCTGCTTTGTAAAGTAGTTAACAACACTGGAAGAAAAAAGTTTTTTTTTTTAAGCCTGTGACTGCCAGGAGTAACCCTTTTGTTTTCCCCTGATTCTACTGAGAATTTCCAAGATGATAGTGTTTCAGAAACTGGTACCACAAACATCCATGCTCAGTAGTTCTTCAAAAGACAATTCCAACTAAAGGAAAGGAAGGAATGAATGATGCAAGTCTCAGTGCTGCCAGCATTTTGCCACAACAATCTGCCCCTCAACTCTACTCCATCTATAGCATCTGCACTTCAAGGTTGTCTCGGAGTACAAGGTTCCTTGGAGACCTCAGATTAAAGTGTGACAGAAAGGGAATGTGAGCTCCCTCCATGGCTTGGAAGAAATAGTTCATGATGGTTGACTTTACCTCAGATGGTTTGCCAACACCAATGACGATCAGTTTGCCATCTTGAAGCCCCACCAAGATATGGCTGCTATCCTTCGTGACGGAAACACAATGAACTGGAAGTCGCATTGCCAATGGGGAACAACTCAACTCCAAGCTATAAGAGAACAAGAAAGCACATTACTCTCTCAGAATAACATGAAGAATAAAAACAAAGCTGCCATTACACTATTGAGTAACAAAGAAAGACATTATGACAATCTTAGGTCATATTAACTGACAATAGAAATGAGGCTGAAGAGATGTTCATGAAACAATACTCTAAAAACAAATATCTAAAGTTAACCAGAATTAACAGATGAACATGTACATTGCAAACAGCGTCAATTAACTCCAGCACACAGTCTTCTATATCTTAGAATCTTAATTGCTCATATTAACATATGCCTGAATCTAAGTCACTAGCAATTTTTAAGGCTTATGTTAGGGGAAATTAATTTTCATTATTCAGAATTTAAGGCTGAAGTTCACAAGACACCATGTCGAGACATTTAACTCCTGAATTGTAATAGTTTACAGTGAATTATTTTATGAAATGAAAGCTACCTGTACAGATCCCGAATGGAAAGCAGTCCTTGTTCACTTCCCATCACAATATGCTCACTGCTGACTGACAGGTCTGTCAACTGCTCTTTCAGGCTTTCTGACTTTAAATACTTCCCATTTATAGAGTATAAATGAAGTGCATTCTTGTCCTGCTAAGGAAAAAAAATCAGCTGTTACTTTGAATATGGAAGCAATTTAATCCAAATCCAGCCTTTAAACAGCCATAAAAACAAGGATAACACTCCAAGCAAAATGTCAAGCATCCTTTTTAAAAAAATTCAATGGTTCATAGGTAGGTACTAGGCTATTGGCCCAAGGGCCTAAGTAAGCCTAGCCAACAAAGTTCCCTGGCTTACGCCACCCAAGAAAGTTATTTTCCTGTGCCCCTGTACAGACTTTAAAAAGACTTCTTCAGAACTGTAAGTTTTAACCTTTTTTTGCCTTGTAGGTAAGTCTTCAATGTTACATTTAACTGATTCAACCAGAAAATCATAATATAAAAAATTTCAATCATGTAATATATATATATATATATATATATATATATATATATATATATATATATATATATAAAAAACACACACATATATCAAACACTTATGCACAAAAATTTTGTAGAACACATCTGTAAAATACTAACAATTTAAAACTGTGTATCAAATGAAAATTGTAAACCATCTGTTTAATGGATGAGATTGAGTACACTTTTGCTACTAAGGTGTTTAAGTCTGGGCTGACCAGTATCTAACTAACATGTAAATTCTTTTTTTCCCCAAATCTGTATCTTAATCACATCCACTTCTTCAGGATCTAAATGAAAAAAAAAAGAAACTAAAGATAATTCAAACAGTAGAATTATTATATAAAAATTTTATTTTCTACCTGAACAGCATATAAATGCTTGTACATAAAATACAAAAAGAGAAATCCATGGTATCCCTTGAAGTCCCAGAAAAACCCAGTATGCAACCTATACTGGGTCCAAAACAAACCAAGAAGAAACTTTGTGGTGTGGAGGGTGTGATGTTCACTTCCTAAATTGTTATGCAGTTAGCTTGTGCAATAAAAATCGAACTGTAAAATATAACTGTAAATATATGCTATAATACAATCAAATAGTAAATAGGCAGTCCACAGTTGAGTTAAAATGGAATATCCTTTATTGAAACACACAAACAAGCGATCTTAGCTGAGTATAATGAGGATCAAAAACATTCCTTATTTACATATAATCAGATTGTTTGGAGCAAAGGAGTAGTTACAGAGGGTGGTTCTGTTAAGAGCAATAAAAGCATTAAAATAATTCCTTTAGCCAAGTTCCTTTTCACACCATAGTGTAGAGACTGTGCTATCTAAAACAAACTGAAAAGCTAGAGACAAATTACAATCCAAGACCAGTTTATTAACATTTTGTATGGGCTAACCAACTAATCCTCCAGGGAAGTCACCCAGAGATACTCTCCTCCACAGTTGGCACCCCAGTCTCCTGTTCGCCTTTCCCCCAGATACCCCTAATTCCAACATTCTTACAGAAAGCACTCAGGTTGAAAAGCACAGTAATCCTCATTGCCCCCTTTTTGGCCTTGACAGATTTGGTTCCCTTTCCTTTGGCCTTATCTAATTAAACAACTCTGGATTCTGGACCCAGTTCCAGACCTTCTGTCCCATCCAGATGGACTTGTTCATCCAGACATTCTGAACCTGACAGCATAGCTCCTCCAATTTCATTAGCTGCCAGACATCTAAATATTTCTTCCCCAGTACGGCTCATAAACCTTCCACTTGTAAACTGTACTCTAGCAAATGGAAGAGATTTACTGTTTGGGCCCACGAAAAACATATTAATCCCTTTTCTGGTTCTATAGTGCATATTTTAGGCTTTTTGGCCACTCTTTCATGCTGGAGCTTCCTCTTTTACCATACGATTACAATTAGCTGCAATTTTCAATTTCTGCAATGGTTTGGAAGGACATTGTTTAGGCTCCCATAGACTTTGTAAATCATTCCTAAGATGCACACTTTTGTTCAAAATCACTTTCAAAGAACCAATGCCTCCTTGGGATCTAAACTTAGTGTCACAGGCCATAGTACATTCTAACTTTGAACCCTCTGGGGAATGTGACCTGAAGTTTTTGTCTCGGAATACATTGGTTTTGGTAGCTATAACCTCTGCCAGAAGGATTACAGAAATCCAGGCCTTGTCATGTAAACCTCCTTATCTGAGTTTCTACAAAGAGAGAGTTTCTTAACGAACAAACCATTCCTTTCTACCCAAAGTAGTCTCAGAGTCTAACATCAAACAAGCAATTAATTTACTGGTTTTCTTTCCAAAGTTTTCCAACAAAGGTGAATATTCCTTACATTTACTAGACATTCACAGACAATTACGTTTCTATCTTCACAGAACAAAAGACATTCGAAAAGCAGACCTACAATTTGTTTCCTTCTCCAGTGCAAAGTTGGGTAAACCAGTCAGCAAGGTGACTCTGGCTAAATGGTTGAATGACTGCATTTTCATTTATCTAAGATAAGAACAAAATAACCTTGCCTAGGCTTGCGAAAGCACATTCTATAAGATCTGTAGCCACCTTGGCAGTTTTCCAATCCAGAGCTTTGATGGATGATACATGTGCAGCAGCTACTTGGGCTTCTCCCCATACCTTTATTACTCACTACAAAATGGACTTGGTCTCTAGGGGAACAGCATCCTTTGGTTCGATGGTGCTCAGGAATATCCTTTAGTGAGTCCGCACAAGATCTTAGATAGTTGGGAACTCTGTCAAGGATAAAATGAAGATTGACAACATCATATAAAGAAGTTGTGTACTTACCATAACATTCCATCTGTGTTGTAGATCTTCATTTATCCTTGACTCCCATTACTCCCTCCCCTGGCCTTTAAAGATTTTTTTGTTGGAGCGGATTATATATCCTTGAATTATGATTTTTCAAGCATAGCAGATATGGCTGGCATTTGGGCTTCCTTTCTATCTATACTTTTCTGCAAACTTGATCCTAGGTAATGGTAAGACAGGGATTGTGGGTAGAGATGAAGCTTGAGAGTTTTTGGCTCATGCAAGGTGTAGTAATGGAAGAGTCGGTTCTGATATCGGAACTGGACCCATCTGTCAAGGATAAATGAAGATAGACAACACAGATGGAAAGTTATGGTAAGTACATCAACTTTTTTTTATGTCTTCATTATACTCAACTAGGATCGCTTGTTTGTGTGTTTCAGTAAAGGATATTCCATTTTTAACTCAACTGTGGACTTCCTACTGTTTACTATTTAATTATTTTGTAGCAAGTATTTTACAGTTGCATTTTACAGTTTAATTTTTATACATAGCATAATTCAGGAAGTAAACATCACACCCTCCACCCTGCAAAGTTTCTTCTTGGCTTGTACATAAAATAAATGCAGTATTTTTATCCCAATTGCATATGAATTTTCTTATATTTTCAGGCAGCTTCTGTGTCATTTTTCTGACATGGAAGTTGTCGTCGTCGAGAGCAAGTGGCAATATAAGCACAGAAAATTACAGTTGCAGTCAAAACTTTCTGAGGCCCCTAAAAATCTTAAAATGATGTAATGTTAAACTACAGCCAATAAAGTGAAACAGTGTACAAATATCAAGCAACAGTTACTTTATTACAATGTGTAATTGATATCTGAAACTTCAGATTGCTCCAGTATGTTTTTTTAGACAGGTATTTTGCTGCTTACTAACAAAACTATATAGACAGTGTCTACAGGGGGCCCCAAGACCACAGCTTCAATTACGCTAGAATACCATTGAAGAAAATTAGTGATACATGGACCACTGATGAATCTCTGTTGACTCAGTTCTTGATTTTCAAGTAAATTATGTGCCAGCAATTAGTATGATCCTTTCAAATATTTTACTGATTATACTGGTAAGGCTTGTTAGTCTGCGACAAACATGATTACTTTGATTAGTATCCCTACAAACAGGAAGTACACCAGCTATCTTCCACACCTATTACAAGGCTAATGTAGAGACGTATGTTTGTAAAATCTCTTTTCACAATTCCTGTGTTGGCTTAGTTCAAAGAATACTGCCTGCTACTTTATGAATATAATGTTGCATAAGCTTAGTTTCTTGAAGGACCCACATCCAAAATTCTACTCTCTCATTTCATGAACTCCTCCCACCCCACCAGTTTCATCACCACCACCCCTTTCCACATTGATTTATAACCTTATACTTGTGTTAGATATATGATCCTTAAATGTACAGCTCTAAAGTACTGGTTCAAATCAGGTAATCCTAAACGATCTTGTTACAGGGAAAATCAATTTATCTCACTTAACTTTTGCCTTCCTCCACTCCCATACAAAATCATTCAACTCTATCATCAATCTTTCACAACTTCTCCTACGATACAAAAAATGCCTGATATAAATAAAACTAATGGGACTAAAACATTTTCGCTGCTTGTGTTTTATTATCCATATCCATAATCAAAAGGATCTAGCCTTCTCTAGTTTTGTAATATCTTTTTAGTCTCTTCCCGTATATCTTTAACTACCATAAACAGAATTTTTAATCCATACACCCAAGTCCTTCATCATTTAAGTCTCCATAAATAAGGGCACTTAAATAAGGGCACTGCTGAACTAATTTGTGGGATGGGTACGTAGTTTAACACTATAGTCTCTGTTTTACCTTAATTTATATCCCAAAACAGACTTGAAACAATCTCAAAATGTTCCACAACACTGAAATGTTATTTTCTGGATTTATCAAGTGCAACACAGAAAATAAGGCTAGCTTTTCTTGAGTAACATACCAGTTATATCCTTGAAATTCAGCAGCCCCCTATTTTCTTTCCTAGTGGCTCTAAATATAAAGCAAATAAAGGGATCCCTGCCTGTTTCCACTGTTCAGACACAGCTTACTGGAAAAGAACCTCCCGCCTTAATTCTTGCCTCTGACCTGTCATATATCTTTCCTTGTTAATCCTATTATTCTATCAGTGGAACACATGCTACCATTGCCAAACTCAAAATTCCAGCTGACTCTGTTGAATGTTTTCTTTGAATTAAGACCCACCAGCAGCAGCAGCAATTTCTTATGTTCTGCTTCCCTCTAGATTATCACTGTTCGTCAAATGTTTGCATCCACTCTACAAAACCACATACTGATCCATAGCTATAAATTTTGGCAACACCTTTGCCATTCTCTTACCAAGTACAGACAAACACTTTATAATCATTTTCAAACACCTTTACTGAATTATCACTTGTGATATAGGCACATTTATAGGTTCATAGGTTCATACTAGGCTATCTGCCCGAGGGCATTTATAAGCCTAGCCATAGTTTTGTGGCTTACGCCACCCCTTAGTTTGGAGAAACTATGCCCATTATTTGGCTGTGCCTCTGTCGAGCAGTGACACTGAGGTAACCCCTGGGGTGTATCTGCGATCTCCCATCCATTGGTCAAGATTCCTCTTGAACAAGGCCAGCGAGGTGCTCTGCCTCACATAAACCGGGATTTTGTTCCACAGCATAGGGAGTCTTTGGGTGATGAATCTATCCCTCCAGCACGTCCTATTAATAACCGTGTCGAGGTTTAAGTCACCCGCCCTTGTGGCTCTGAGGGATCTAGATTTTTTGAGATGAAGCATATTCATCAAATCTGGGTTTGACATGGCCTTGTATGTCAGGCATAGGTCACCTCTGAGTAAGCGGTACGCAACTGAATATAACTGGAGTTCTTTCAGTCGTGCAGCATAAGACAGATTTTTGAGACCCTTTATCCTTTTGGTGAGGAACTTTTGTGGCCTCTCCAGCTGCTGCAAGTGTCGGGTCAGATACATTCCGAATGGGGCATTGTACTCTATCATTGGTCTGATGAGTGATGAGTATAGGGAGACTATGACTTCCTTTGATCTAGATGTGAATCCCTTCATGATAAGGTGGGCAATATAGAAGGTCTTCCTAGCTACTTTAGCAATATGAGTGTCGAATGAAAGGCTACTGTCAACCTGGGTTCCCAGGTCCCTAATAACTTCTTCTGTGTTCAGGGGATTGTCACCTATATGGTAGCTAGGGGTAACCTTATTTTTCCCGAAGGGTATGACTATGCATTTCTTGGCATTTAACTTGAGGCCATGGCTCTGGCACCAGTTATCCATTTCTGTGAGACCCTTCTGAAGGATATCTGTGTCGGATGTGTTCTCAACTACGGCGCCCAGTTTGCAGTCATCTGCGAACTTTGTCAGCCATAACCCTCCTGTGTTTGCTTGTACTTCAGAAAAGTAGATGCCAAACAAGAGTGGGCCCAGGACTGAGCCCTGTGGGACACCACTTGTGACAGGCTTAGAGTCTGACATGGCGCCAGCAACTCTGACCCTGTGGGTTCTGTCACTCAGCCAGTTTGCAACCCATCTTGTAATGTATGGGTTTACATTTAAGTTGATGAGTTTTTCAATGATACCCGAGTGGGGTATTGTATCGAAAGCCTTCGCCAGGTCTAGGTAGGCTGTATGGACTGCCTTTCCCTAGTCAATGGCCTTGGTGACTGTTTCAAAAAAGTCAACCAAGTTTAAAAGGCATGATCTGCCTTTGACAAAGCCAAACTGGGTTGGATCCAAAGTCTGCAAATTCCTATGTCTTTATTTATGAGATCCATTATGATCCTTTCCATGGCTTTGCAGATCAGGCTTGTCAAGCTAATGGGACGGTAATTTCCAGGGTCGGTGGAGGCACCGCCTTTGTGGAGTGGGACCACAGTCGCTGTGCGCCACTCCTGGCACGTATCCGGAGGTGAGACTAAGATTAAACAGCTGTCCTAACTGTGGGTTTAATTCCTCGTTGAGTTCATGGAGCACACAGCCGGGGACACCATCAGGTCCCATGGATGCTGTGTTCTTTGCCTTGGAGAGAGCAGTTCTCACCTGAGCGTTGGAGATGTTTGGGGGGCTACAATCATTTGGTATAGATATCTCTTCTTTAGGCGGGGAGGGTGAGGAGAAGTTTGCACTGAACCTGTCAGCCAGTATGTTGGCAATGTCTGTAGGATCAGTAATCTTCACATCATTTTGAACTAATTCTGAGCATATCTGGGAGTTTTCCTCCTAGGTTTCTGACATAGCTAAAGAATGCTTTATGGTTGTCTTTAGAGTCCTTAGCTATTTTTTTCTCAAAATTAGCTTTGGATGATTTTATGAGAGCTCTTAGCTTTTTACTTATAGTGATCAGCGGTGTCTTACCTTTTAAGGATTTTGCTCTATCTTGTAGTAGCTTTCTCCTTTTATTGTAGAGTTTGTTTATGGCTGGGGTCCACCAGACTGGACGCTTGCCTTTGGTACAAAGAGTCTTTGTTTTGCTTGGGATTGCCTGATCCATGCAGCCCTGCAGGTGCTGGTAGAAGGCATTTGTAAGTGATTCAGCGGTTTGAGTAATGTTAACCGCCGGCTCAGGGGCCTTAAAGGAGACCACACTAGTCTTTAGAAGTGTGAAGTCGGCTTTCGAGAAGTTCTTTACTGTGGTCTTTTTCATTTCGGGTGGGGGCGGGATGAGGACCTCCAGCGAAATTAGTTTGTGATCAGATCTCACCAGTGAGGGGTATACTTCTGGCGTTGAACATTGTGCTCCCATGTTCGTGATGATGAGATCAAGTATGTTCTCTCCTCTTGTGGGGATGGTGACTAGTTGTTCCATGGCATTTGAGTTTATGAATACCAGGAACTTTTGGGCTAGAGTGTTTGGGCTTGAGTAGTGTTCCCAGTCTATATTAGGGTAGTTGAAGTCACCTAGTATGATGGTGTTCGGAGATACATTTATCCCCTCCAGTGTTTTCAGGAAGGCCATGTGAGGTTCCTGAGTTTGCGAGGGTGGCCTGTAACATGCTACAATTTATATTTATATAAAAGCAATCAAACTGTATTAACAAGTTAAAATTAACAAATATCATGCTTCACATATATTGCTATATATCGTATATCCTAAGTAACATTATATAAATTATTCAACTCCTACTACTTTTTTAAACAAGAAACATCTTTATTAAACCATCACTTATGACATAAGCAATCATAAATTTATATAAATGAAAACAAACCACACTAACACAATCCTAGTTGCATACATTTTACATCACAAACCATACTGACACACTCCAGTTGCAAACATTACACATCACTTAAAATCTATCCATTTTCAGTCAAACTTTACATAGCTCATTCTAAGTCCTGTCTTTTTTTAAACCTCATTTCGCCCATGCATGTACTGTTTCCACAATTCCCATTTTTTTCGTATGTAGTTTGGCTCCTACCCTTTTCAAAAGATCTCATTTCCAGTTGTTTTATCTCTGTTACTATATTCACTACTTCTAATATATTTGGTTTAGATTTTGATTTCCATTTTCTAGTGATTGTTTTTTTGGCAGCCACCATAATTGGAGACAACAAGGCCTTAACATGTCTAGGCAATTCCAATTCTATATCATAGCTCAGAAAAATCATCTCCCTCATCACACCAATCTGCCCACCCAGCGTCTCAGACAGTTCATCCTGCAGGGAATCTTTAAAGTCAACCGACTCACTGCACTCCCAGAAAAAACATTCCCAATTCATAGTTTCATAGTTTAGTACTAGGCTATCTGCCCTGGGGCATTTGCAAGCCTAGCCCTAGAGATGTGACTTTCGCCACTCCATGTAGTGGTACTAAGGTGTACAGAATAATTACCTCTTTCTTCCCCATTTGATATCTACCCAAAGAAAAGTTCTCTGGAGTCTACTTGGGGTTTAAAAATACCTATGTAAATATTTCCAAGGAAAAATCCTAAATCATCTAGATTTTGTTACATATTGGGGAGACATGCATATATCCTCTCATTGTTTCTTTGTGAGTTGCTTATCCAATTTCTCTTCTCAATCGTTTCTAAGCTCCTCTGATTGATTCTTATAATAATGCAATATTTTATATCCTGTACTAATTATTCCTTTTTTAATAGCAGCATCTGTTCTAGATTCTACTAAAGATTCTACCAGTGCTGGTCTTTCGTTTAAACCCCTTATTTCTTTCCCTTTGCCTATACTCTGATATCAGTCTTTGATAGGGAAGGCAATCTCTGCCTGCAGTCCAAATAAATTCTTGGCATCTTCCCATTCTATCATCTTTCCCTCTCTAGTTATTTGCTCCCAATACCTTGACTCCTTTGCCAGTTTTCTCCAATAAATTCCAGCCCCCTCTTGCCTACTGTCTATATTCCTAATTGCAGTCCCTATTGGCAGAATCTCTGTTCTTCATTCCCATGTTGCCTTAGCTCTTGGAATACTTTGTTACCTTATAGATATAATACTCTGTATGATTATTGTAATTCTCCTTAAGGGCCTGCATCCAAAATCCCAGTCTCTCCTTGTTTCTTGAGCTTCCTCCCACCGGTTTCATCATCATCTCTTTTCACTCTGAATTATAGTTTTCTGCTTGTGCTATGTATAGGAGTGTCAACTATGTAGCTCTGAAATACCCCTTCAAATTGGGTAATCCCAATCCGCCCTCTTCTACTGGAAGAATCACCTTATCCCACTTGACTCTTGCCATCTTCACATCCCAGATAAAGTCCTTCAGCTCTTTATTAATTGCTATCTACAACTTCTCCTCTGGTCGATAAAAATATGCCTGACCCATGTATAAGACTAAAGGGACTAAAAACATTTTGACTGCTTGTATCTTACTATCCATATCCCCATAACAAAGCTTCCAATTTTTCAGTTTTTGTATTATCTTTTGTTTAGTCTCTTCTCACATACCCTTAGCTGCCACAACAGAATCATTTTTAATCCATACTCCTAAATACTTACTTTTATGATGTCCCCATAAATAAGGATATTGCTGAACCAATTCATGTGTGGGTACATAATTTACTGCTATTGCCTTTGTTTTAGCTTTATTAATTTTGCATCCCGAAAAGATTTCAAACCATTTCAGAATGTTCCACAATACTGTAATGTCCCTTTTCTGGTTTTGCCAGGTATAAAATATCATCTTCAAATACAGCAAGCTTTTCTTGATTACCATACCAATTACATCCTTGAATTTCTGAGTTCCCTATTTTCTTTGCCAATGGTTACAATTATAATGCAAATAAATGGGAAAGACAACACACCCTACCTGCTTTCTCTGCAAAAACAGAAATGATCAGAAAGGACCCCACCGACTTCAATTTTTGCCTCCGATCCCTCATATATGCTCGTAATCAACCTTGTAATTTTTTCAGGAAATGCAAATGCTGCCATTGCCTGCTCATAAAGTCCCACCTTACTCTGTCAAATGCTTTCTCTGCATCAAGATCCACCAACAAGAGTGGTATTTTCTTACATTCTGCTTCCCACTGAATCATTGATGTTCTATGAATATTACCAAATGTTTGTCTCCCCTCCACAAAACCACACTGATCCATATCTATCAATTTTGGTATTACTTTTGTCATTCCTTTAGCCATTATAAACATGAACACTTTATAATCATGCTTTAGTATTGAAATGGGCATGTATGAAGAAGGGTCTGATGGATCCTTACCCTCTTTAGGTATTGCAGCTACCACCATTTTCTTTCAGGATGTTGGTACTGCTTCTCTTAAAACACTGTTAAACAAAACCTTCCAGATCTTTCAGTTTTTTTCCTCCTAGCTTCCATAGGAATACCATCTATTCCTGGGGACTTTCATGTAGATTAGTTATACATTACAATTTTATCTCATCTCCTTCTATCCTAACCATTAGTAATTCAGCCTCCTCTACCTCTAACCTTGCATATTTAATTCTTCCATAGACATTTCCATTTGTAGCCTTTCTTGATTTCCACATTTTTCTGCTTTATACAGACTTTCATAGAATTTCCGAAATATTTCTAATACCTCTCCAGGATCTCGTAACCTTCTTTGTTATAGACTAACCAAGCTTGGCAAAAGCCCTTTCTGCTTTCTGTTGCCTGAGTAT
The DNA here is from genome assembly GCF_019279795.1 of Protopterus annectens. Lineage (NCBI taxonomy): Eukaryota > Metazoa > Chordata > Ceratodontiformes > Protopteridae > Protopterus > Protopterus annectens. The sequence goes on along the minus strand of NC_056738.1, from coordinate 520,831,277 downwards.
TGTGCTAAAAGTTTATGTGCTCTAGTGTTATACAGTTGCTTAACAGCACTCTTTCTAAGCTCGTGCATATTACCAAGGTACTCCCTTATTTTCTAGTTAGCATTCTGCACTTGATCCTCTTCTTGTTCTATGATATTCCCTCTATACTGCAATACTTTAACATATGTCAGTCCCTCTAAATACTTCTTACTTCTTAACCATACCTCCCCTTTCTTTTATTTCTGCCATATTTTAAAACTCTGCCTTAATTTTATCCCACCCCTCCTAGCTATATCTTCAGAAGAAATTTCTATCCTCTGTAATAGCTCCTGAATAATCTCCCCTACCCATTCCTTACATTCCTCTCTTTTCAACAAATAGTGGGAAAGTGCTAGTGTCTCATTTTTATTTCATTACCCTGTGTTTTTGTTTTACTTATTATTACCACATGATCTGAAATAGTTACAGGGTGTGTATCAAAACCTTCAATTAAATGCACACGTTCTTGTGAAATGTAAATTCTGTCTAGCCTAGTCGAGTTTTTATATCTTGGGGAATAATATGTAAATTCACTCCGAACTCCCATTACAGAATTCATATCTTCCATGCCAAATATTTTCATACATGTCTTCAAAAATCTACCCTCCTTTGTTATACTTTCCCTTTTGGGCCCTCCAGACACATCATCTCTGTTGCAAATCACATTCCAGTCCCCACCTGTAATATTCCTTGCTGAAAACTGGTTATTTCTCCAGAATTTTCTTAAGCTCTATTATAGCAGTTTTAGGTGGAATATAAACACATGCCAGTGTAATCCTCTTCCCTTGCCAGCAGCACTATAAATCTGCCATTAGTGTCTTTTTTATTCCTCTTCTACCACTATTGGAGCTCCTCTTGCAATGAATATAAGTACTCTTCATTTCCTCTGCGCCAGGTATTCTGCCGAATAACCATCCTGAAAACCTATCTTTATCAAATTCACATGTTTAGTTCTAAGTGTGTCTCCTGTAATGTAGCTATTTGCACTCTACATTTTTTTAAATTTAGATCTGAAGTAGTTACTTCATTTGATCTGCAACCTGTGGGATTCGGATCCGACCTCGGATCTGACCGGCAGCTTTCCAAGCTTCAAGATCCGAGCTCCTAGCTCCTCCCCCTACCCTTAATCCCTTGCTACCACCCACATTACCTCAGATCGTTTTTTGCTGTGGCTAAAGACAGTTGCTTCTCAGTGAAGAGCTCCAGGCCTGGTGAGATTGTTCCTTTTCTAAAAGCTAGTTTCTAGTTTAAATTTGTGTGTGTTGTTTTTAGCGTTACTCTATCTGACCCACGTTAAAAAAAAAAACAAAAAAAAAACTTTTTCTCCTTAGTTTAATTTTTGTCTCTCCCCTCCCCCCCTTAGTGTTTGTGTGTGTGTGTGAGAGAATTATGGCTGAATCTAAAGCTATATTTTCTAAGTGTACTGAGTGTGGCCATAAGCTTTCCCCAGCTGATGGCCACACTCAGTGTGTTTTGTGTCTGGGGGCAGCACATTTGTCAGAGGCCTGCCAGATTTGTGCGGCCGTTAATCCTCGGGCACTTAGGGACAGGAAGAACAAGCTGATCCTGGCGGGAAAACTCCCTCAGGAGTCAGCTTCTTCTTCCTCTCCTAACCAGATCCAGGCTACTCCGGTAGCTTCAGCGCCGGCTACTCCCTCAGCTGTACCCGGGACTCAACCTCCCATTTCGGGTACTAGCTCTGTGGAGTCTGGTTCTTCTTCCCACAGGGAGAAGAAGAAACACAGAGAGAGAGAGGGTCATACTTCTAAGAGGCGGGCTGAGTCTCATCCCTCGGCTCCGCCTGAAAAGATTTTGAAATCTCCTGAGAGGGTCTCCGGATTCTTGTCCTCTCGGCTCCATTCACCTTCCTTTTCTCCGGAGCCGGAGGAGGAGGATAGGTCTCCCTTGAGGTCTTCGAGGCGGCCTTCCCGGGCTGCTTCGACTACCTCTTCGCGGTCCACTAGAAGCATCCCCGAAGCAGACATGGATTGGATGATGCGAAGATTTTTGCAGACCCAGATGCAGATGGGGATGCTCTTGCCACCCCCCCCCCTTTGGGAGGGAGTGCAGCCCCCATTTTTGCCCCAATAGCTCCTTCTCCGACCCATTTTCGGGTCTCGGAGTTTTCGGATCCAGGCCCTTTCGGATCCGGGGATACGTCGGCGCCGACAGGGATAGTGTCTTCGACGCCGACTATACCTTCGAGCTTGTCGGATCCAAGCTCTCGGGGCCGAGGGTTGAGCATCAGATCAGAGGGAGTGGTTGTGTCTTCGGCGCCGATGGGGCCGGAGCGCACCGCTACCTCAGATCCGATTGTTTCGGCTCCGACCCGGATCCTTTCCTCGGAGCCGAGGAGGTTACTTTCTCAGGCTGGTGATGGTGAATCTCCCTCGGCTTTTGAGGTAGTGGAGAGGGTACTGTCGAGGTCATCCAGGTCCCCGACCGGGCCTTTGGATTCACCCGTGCCCCCACTGTATCAGGGTCTGTCTTCGCTCATCCGTCCATCGGGACAGCCTGCCCAAAGCCTCCACTTAGTTCCCAGGGAGGAACACCAACCGGTGGACGAGCCCTCTTCGGACAGCCCCACCGAAGAGGTGCCTCGGAAGCACCAGCGTAAAAGGAGGCACCTGGACTCCCCCGAGTCCATTACCACGGATATGGATTTGGAGGATACGGAGGGTTCCCCAAGGTCACCCCCTGAAGATGTCTCATTTGGAGACATCATGGAGATGTTGCGTATAAGAGGGGGGTGGTCGGCCCAAAATCCCTCCTTGGACGAGTCCGTATTTATGGAGGCCTTTGAGGCAGGCCCATCGACCTCCTGGGTGTCCCCCCCAGCCAACCCCTTGGTGGACCTAATTACCACCAGGGCTTGGAAGGAGCCCGACACCGTGGAGCCTATCCCTAGACACCCGGATAAGGTCCTCAGCCGTCCCTCTGATAGACCTTCTTGGTCCAAAGGTGCACCAGTGGATGCTAGGTTGGTGGCGGCTGCCACTAAGAAAGAACTTGCCCAGGAAAGTTCTTCGGTCCATCCGCCGGACAAGGAGTCCCGGGCTTTGGACCGTATTGGGAAGCGGATGTTTGCTTCAGCAACCTTTGCTATAAGGTCGCTGAACTACATGGCACACACTATCAGGCTACAGCGTGACTTAATTAAGGAATACGCTGCAGCCCCCCCGGGTCCATCTCGGTCTCAGACAAAAAGGTTTTTGAGACCCGAATGGCCACTCTAAAGTCCATATCAAATACATCTATGCGGCTTCTTTCCCATGCCACGGAAGGAGCCGCTAGAGCTAGCGGAGCGGGAGTAGTTTTGCGACGGCACTCCTGGCTCCGCCTCTGCGATTTCATGGATCCCTTCAAGACGTCCTTCGCGAACGCCCCTTACGATGGTTCGGCCTTATTTGGCTCATCGGTTCGCGACACGCTAGTCCAAAGCGAGAAGGATGGGAAGCCGCTGTCGGCTGTCGGAGTCCGCTTCTCGAACCCCCAAAGATCCTTCTCCAGGAATCAGAGGGGGCAAAAGAAGCTGTGGTTCCATAAATCTCAGCAATCCCGTCCTGCTGCAGACAACTCATCCTCTAGAGGCAGAGGAGGACAAGGTGGACGCCGGGCCAGAGGCAGAGGGGGCCCGTGTAACTTCGGGTCTAGAGAACCCTTCTCGGAGGGACCCGCGCAACAGCCCTGAGGGCTTGCCCGATCTGTCCCTCTCTGGAGGCAGTCGGGGGGCGACTATCGGAGCACCTATCAAACTGGGAGTCAATTACAAATGATCGATGGGTGCTCCGGATAATATCCAGAGGTGACACAATACCGTTCTTGAAACCCCCTCCCAAGCCCAAACATCTCCCCGATGTTCCACCCCATCAAAGGGAGTCAGCAACTCAAGAAATTTCAGAGTTGCTAAGAAAAAGAGCCATCCAGCCCGTCCTTCCAGATCAGTCTGGATCGGGTTATTACTCCAGGTTCTTCTTGGTGCCAAAGAAAACGGGGGACCTCAGATCCATTCTAGACCTTTCGTCCCTGAACCTGTTCATACCCAAGGAAAAGTTCCGGATGGTCACTCTCCAATCTATTCTCCCCCTTCTGCAGGAGAACGACTGGATGTGCTCGTTGGATCTCAAGGACGCGTACTACCATATACTAATGGACAGATGGTCCAGGAGATTTCTCCGCTTCCGGCTAGGAGCCAGTCATTATCAGTTCAGGGTTCTTCCATTTGGCCTAACCTCAGCCCCCAGAGTGTTTACCAAAGTCATGGCAGTGGTAGCAGCCCACCTGAGACTCCAGGGCATTCAGGTGTTCCCTTACCTGGACGATTGGCTCCTCACCGCCCCCAACAAGCATATTCTGGTTACAGCGAGAGACTATGCCCTATCTCTGTTTGCTCAATTGGGCATCTCAGTCAATTTGAAGAAGTCCTGCCTGTGCCCATCTCAAGCCCTAGATTTCATAGGGGCCAGGTTGGACACTCGAATCTCCAAAGTGGTCCTCACACCAACCAGAACAAGCAGTTTGTACCGCCAAGTCTTGGATATTCTTCAGAACCCAACCCCCCCAGCAGAATTAGTCCTGAGGGCATTAGTATCTATGTCGGTGGCAATCGGCCTTTCTCTCCATGCCCGTCTGCGGATGCGTGTATTACAGTGGACTCTCCAGATCCAATGGTCTCTGTTGACCCATCCTTTGGACATGCCGATTCCTCTGAGCAGGGCATGCAGGGACTCCCTACTTTGGTGGCTGCAGGCAGAAGATCTCAAAGAAGGGAGACCCTTTGTGATTCCCCCAGTCGAAGCCACGTTGACCACGGACGCTTCCTGTCTTGGGTGGGGCGGGCATTATGCAGGGAAATCAGTCCAAGGAACGTGGACTCCTCTAGAGACTGCATTGCATATCAATGTCCTAGAGATGAGGGCAGTGCTATTGGCGTTGCAAGCTCTCCATCACCTTCTACTTCTGGGGACTATTGCTATCCACACGGACAACATGTCCGTGGTCTGGTACATAAACAAACAGGGAGGGACCAGGTCTTACCCCCTGTGTCGAGAAGCCATGAGAGTGTGGGAATGGTTGATTTCCACCAACCGCTTTCTGATAGCAACGCACATTCCGGGACGGACCAACATATTAGCAGACAGCCTAAGTCGGGTGTTTCTCAGCCCTTACGAGTGGTCTCTGAATCCCTCAGTCGCGAAACAGATATTCCACAAATGGGGTCAACCTCACTGCGACCTTTTTGCCTCTCCCCTAAACTCAAAATGCAGCGAGTACTTCGCGATAGTTCCCCCCAAAGGGGGATCTCCCAGGGATGCCTTGGTTCATGCTTGGCAGCCCGGTCTTCTTTATACATATCCTCCTCTCCCTCTGATGATGAAATTCATCCAGAAAGCCTGTCGGTTGGGGAGCAAAGTGATTCTCATTGCCCCATTCTGGCCTCGACAAGTCTGGTTCCCCTTTCTGCAGTCTCACAGTGTGGCTCCCCCTTGGATTCTGGATCCCAAACCAGACCTAATCTCGCATCCGACGAGATGCCACACTCCAAACCTGGTCAGCCTCCGGCTCACAGCCTGGCTAATCCAGTTCCGTTAATGGCAAGGACTCCCGGGTATCTCTTCCCCAGTCAAGGCTATTCTCGTGGCAGCTCATAAGCCATCCACCAGAAAACTCTACAACAGTAAATGGAAACGTTTTTCCATCTGGGCAAAGGGTAAGGGATTAGATCCTTTTACGGTTCCTATTCCCACCATTCTGGACTTTCTATCCCTCCTTTTTGAGCAGGGAGCTAGCGCGTCCACCATTAAAGTTCAACTTGCAGCCATCTCCCATTATCATGTGGGAGATGGCATAAGTTCTTTGGCTTCAGTTAAAATATGCAAAGCCTTCCTAAAAGGCGTGTTCCTCTTAAAGCCTCCCATTAAACCGGCTATGCCTCCATGGTATCTTACCCTGGAATTACAAGCATTAACAGGACCACCTTTCGAACCTGCGGCCTCTGTGCCGTTAAAGTTCTTATCTTGGAAGACAGCCTTCTTGGTAGCAATTACCTCTGCCAAGCGGGTATCAGAGCTACAAGCCTTGTGCATTAAGTATCCATACCTTATTTTTCACAAAGATAGGGTTGCCCTCAGGACTAATCCTTCCTTTCTTCCTAAGGTAGCCACAGAATCTAACATTAATCAATCTATTAACCTCCCTGTTTTCTTTCCTAGCTTCCAAAACAAAGGTGAATACACATTGCACAAATTGGATGTACACAGGCAACTGCATTTTTACTTGCACAGGACTAAAGATTTCCGCAAGTCAGACCAGTTGTTTGTTTCTTATGCTAAATCAGCCATGGGCAAACCAATTTCTAAGGTGACAGTAGCGAATTGGATTTCTCAATGTATCAGACAGGCATACATTTCAATTGGGCATACATTTCAATTGGGAGACCAGCTCCGGTTGCCATACGGGCACACTCTACCAGGTCTGTGGCTACCTCAACAGCGTTTTGGTCTAGAGTTCCAGTTGACGATATTTGTTCAGCGGCTACCTGGTCCTCTTCCCATACGTTCATTTCTCATTACAAACTGGACATGATCTCCAGAAGTAGGGCTTCCTTTGGCTCCGCGGTGCTTTGGAATATCCTTCCGTAGGGACCACCCAGGGCCTTTAGGTAAGCTGGGGACTCTGTCCCACAGGTTGCAGATCAAATGAAGTAACTACTTCAGATATAGAAGTTATGTACTCACCATAACGTTTCATCTGAGTAGATACTTCATTTGTCTGCAACCGACCCCCCCTGCCATCCCCCAAACCTCGGTAAAATATTGTCCTGTGGAGAATTCTCTCCGTCTTTAGCTTATAGGGCAAAATAACCGATCTGAGGTAATGTGGTTGGTAGAAAGGGAATATGGGTAGGGGGGAGGAGCTAGGAGCTCGGATCTTGAAGCTTGGAAAGCTGCCGGTCGGATCCGAGGTCGGATCCGAATCCCACAGGTTGCAGACAAATGAAGTATCTACTCAGATGGAACGTTATGGTGAGTACATAACTTCTATTTCACTTCTCTTTCTTTTTTGTATTTTTCTGTGAGATCATTTACATTTAAAGACATTACAGAAATCATCACTGCATTAAAAAGTTATTATTCCCACCTTTTATAACACCTTTTTGTTAAATGTCTAGTTCCAGCTTTTATGTTATATACATGCACTGTTTAGCAGGTTGAACTTTTATAAAGTACAGTTTTGTACCTACCATAAATGTAGATGTCCGAGAGGTATGCATCTGCAGTCCTAACAAATGGGTTGTCCTGCCTCAGGCAGCCCTTCGGTCGGCCGGATTCCAAAGTCTGGGTCTGGCCTCGGCTGATGTCGCAATTCACCCGTCACTGCTGCTGTCAATTGGGTATAAAGGCATCAGCCGACGCCATTTTCCTCAGTGTTTCTTGCCCCAGATGCCAGGTGCCCTCTAGGAAGGCTAAATTTGGATAAATGCAAATGATTCCAAACAGTAGAGAGCAAACAAAACATAAACATGTATGTACATATATACAAACAAATACACCATAATAGATTCCCCCAGCTAGCTACAAGATGGGCAAATACCCTAGGAGTACCACAGAGGGGAAGGAGAGTGGGTAATCCTGACTGCAGATGCATACCTCTCGGACATCTACATTTATGGTAGGTACAAAACTGTACTATGTCCTTCAAGGATGCATCTGCAGTCCTAACAAATGGGTAGAATACCATAGCCAAACTGCGGGAGGAGGCACTAAGAAGATTATGGTGTAGTTAAGATCCCTTGCAAAACAGCAGTGGCAAAACCTGCTCGGGATCTGGAGTATAAAGGCAGATTATAATGCTTGGCAAATGTATGCACGGAGCTCCAAGTAGCAGCCTCTAAAATGTCTTTGGTAGCCACTCCTCGTAAGAAAGCTGTAGTAGTGGCTGTAGCCCTTGTGGAGTGAGGTCTGATGTTTTTTGGAGTTGTCTTCCCATGAAAGGAGTAACAAAATCTAATGCAATTTCCTATCCATTTTGAGATTGTCTGTTTTGAAATTGCTTTTCCTTCCATTCCTGCTGCATATGCTACCAGAAGCTGGTCAGTTTTTCTATTGTTCTTGGTTCTGTACAGGTAGTAGCGCAATTGTCTGTGTACATCCAAGGTGTGCAGTAGTCTTTCCCCCCTGTTCTGTGGGTTGGGGAAGAATGTTGGTAGGTGGATTGCTTGGTTCAATGATACCATGGAGACCACCTTTGGCATAAAAGTAGGGTTAGTTCTCAAGGACACTCTATCCTGATGGAAGATAAGGAAGGGCTGTACTGCCATTAATGCCTGTAATTCAGAAACCCTTCTTGCTGAAGTGATTGCAAGAAGGAAAGCAGTTTTCCAAGATAAGAACTGTAATTCTGCTGTTGCTGTTGGTTCAAAAGGGGGAAGTGTTAACTTTTCCAGCACAAAGTTCAGGTCCCATGTAGGCAGAGGTGGCTTCCTTGGAGGCTTTACATTTTTAATTCCTCTCAGAAATTGCCTGAGTAGAGGATGAGAGAAGACTGGAGGATCCATGTTGTATTCTGCTGAAATTGCTGATGCATGAATCTTGATGGAGGAGTAAGACAGGCCATTGTGGAAAAGTTCTGCTAAATATTCCAGGATGTTAGCCCTGTTTGCCAATGCTACATTTTCTCCTTTTGCTGCACTCCAAATGAGGTATCTTTTCCATTTTGCTGAATAAGTCTTCCTTGTGGAGGGTCTGCGAGCCTCCAGGATAATGTCTTTAACCTTCCGAGATAAATCTGGGTTATTTTGTTTCATGCAAGATTCCAAGCAGCTAGCTGTAGTGTTTTCAAGTTCGGATGCAGGATCTTGAAGTTGTTCTGTGTTAGCAGCAGAGGAACTAGAGGTAGAGGCCATGCGTGTGTCCGAGACATACTTCTCAGAAGCGGATACCAATGCTGTCTCGGCCAGTCTGGGGCTATCAGTATGATCCTTGGGTGATCTTCTTTGATCTTTAGTAGCACTTTGTGCATCAAAGGTAGAGGTGGGAATGCATATGCTGTTAGGTTTTCCCAACTGAAGGATAGGGAGTCCACCTTCCAAGCAAGTGGGTGGTATGTCCTTGTGCAGAATTTTCTCAATTGGTGGTTGTGTGGGGATGCGAACAGGTCTATTTCTGGTAGTCCCCATTTCTCTGTAATGGTTTTGAAGATGTCCGGATGCAGCATCCATTCGTGGGCATCCGTGGTAGTTCTGCTTAATGTGTCTGCTAATATATTTTCTTTTCCTGGCACAAATAAGGCCTGGAGCTGAATGTTGAGGTTCAGGGCCACATTCCACAGGTCCATTGCCATCCGGCATAGAGGATATGAATGTGTGCCTCCCTGCTTGTTGATATACCACATAACTGTGGTGTTGTCCGTCCTTATCAGCAAATGACCCTGTTGAAGAAACGGTCTGAATGTCTGAATTGCCTGTTTCACTGCCAGCATCTCTTTTTGATTTATGTGCAGATTCAGCTGGTCCTGTGCCCATAGGCCTTGTATACACTTGTCTGCCATGTGTGCCCCCCCAACCGAGGTCTGAGGTGTCCGTGGTGATAGTCTGGCTTGGGTGAGGGCTGTGGAAAGGCAGTCCTTTCTTCAACTGACAGGCCTGAGCCCACCACAGGAATTCTTGCTTCAGGCATGGAATTATTGGAATTTGGGTTTCTAGGCTGTGCTTGTGCTGAGACCATAAATTCCTTAGGTACCATTGCAACTTCCTCATATGTAGTCTGGCATGTGGGATCAAAATTATGCAGGATGCCATGTAACCCAGGGCTTGCAGGATTTTCCTTGCTGTAAGCTGGTTCTGCGTTGTTAATGCCTTGAAATAGAGTGGTAGTTGTTTTTGTTTTTCTGCTGTGAGAAATGCCATTTGATTTGATGTGTCCAGTTCTGCACCCAAGAATGTAATCCTTTGGGATGGATCCAGCCTTGACTTTTTTAAGTTGACTGTGTATCCCAAGGCCTGCAGTAGATGAATAACCTTTTCCAAATCTTTTAATTTGCTCTTGTTGTCCGCTTGCAGCAGGCAGTCGTCCAGGTATGGATAAATTTGAATTCCCTGAAGCCTGCAATGAGCAATTACTGATGCCAGGCATTTCGTGAATACTCTGGGTGCAGTAGATAAGCCAAAGGGCAATGCTGAGAATTGATAATGCTCTGATCCTGCAAGAAATCTGAGGTATCTTCTGCAATCTGGTTGAATAGGGACGTGCAGGTATGCCTCCTTGAGATCTAGAGTCACCAGCCAAGCCTCCTTGCCCAGCATGGGAAGAAGGTGCTGTAGGGTCAGCATTTTGAATTTTGGAACAATGAGATATGTGTTGAGAGTGGACAGGTCGAGAATAGGCCTCCATTGGTTTTCTTTTCTTGGCACCAGGAAAAGTCTGGAATAAAATCCTAGTCCTTGTTCCATAGCCGGTACCTTTTCTGTAGCTCTCATCCTTAGTAAGTGGTTGATTTGTTCTAGAGCGTTTGTCTTTTGGTTTGGTGGTAGGTTTGGCATTCCTCTCTTCCTTGGTAGAGTATGGAAGTGAAACCTGTAACCTTTGTCTATTGTCTGTAAAATCCATTTGTCTCCTGTAATGTAATGCCAGTTTACTGAAAATAAGGCTAGCTTTCCGCCTAAGGGTGCTTCCAGTTGTTCCCTGGTAGGCGGTATCAGAGCCAAGTCACTGTGACTGTCCTGTGGAAGTGGTAGCTGCTGGGTCTGCGGTAGTACTTTTCTGGTTGTTAGGCTGCCACTGACGTCCCCTGTAGGCACCTCTGGATTGACCTCTGCCTCTTGAGCGCCTATTTTTGTCCCTCTGTGCTCTGGTGTCTGGAAAGGACCAATTCTTCGAAGGCCAATTTCTACTAAACCTAGGAGGCTGGACCTGTAAGAAGTCCTTGACTGTCTGGACAGATTTTGCTTTTTCCTCCACCTTCTTTAACACTTGCTGTGCAGGGGAGCCAAACAAACTGAGTTTATCCATGGGAGCATCTAGGAGCTTTGACTTTACATGGTCTGGTAAGGATTGCTCTTTTAACCATGCATGCCTTCTGATCACTGTACCAGTCATAGCTGATCTAAAGGAGGCCTCCAGTGCATCATAGCCGCATTTTAAGGAATGATTACTGACCTGCTGAGTGTTATGTACCAAATCCTGAAGGGACTTACGGTCTATAGGTTCAGGAGAAGATAGCTTTTTATTTAACTGATCTAACAAAAATTCCTGATACTGAATCATGTGGAATTGACAGTTTAAAGCCCTAGCCGAAAGAGTAGCAGAAGTATAAACTTTTTTACCCCATCTCTCTAATGCTCTAGATTCTCTTTCAGAGGGGAGGGTGTTTTTGGCAGTTGCTACAGCTTTGGGGCCTTGAGAAATAGTTTCAGGATCTGCCATAGGAGCCTTATACAGGTGATAATGGGTGTCCGGGACCCTGTAGTATCTGTCGGGCTTAGCAGGGGCCGGAGGAAGAGAGTCAGGGGCAGTACAAGCATCACTGAATGCATCATCCACAACTGTTAGTACTGGAGGAATGGCTAAAGGCCTATGCTGTGGCAAATGCAAAAAGGTCCTGAGCCGCTACCTAGAATCTGAAAAATCCTGACCCTGCCATTGAAATTGTTCCCTCATAGCATGCAAGGTTTCCCCAAAAGAAAATTCCTCAGGAGGAGAGGCAGAAGGAATGGAGTCTTCTGCATCAGAATCCTCGTATGGAGAATAAGGGCCTTCTGGAGGATTTGAGTTGTCTGAGTCATCAGAAGAATAATCCGTAGAAACTGGTTCAGGGAGCTCTGCTCTAGGCCTCTTCTCTGGAGGGGGGTGAGAGGCCCTGTCAGGGTGAGGTTGGGATCCCCTGATCAAAGAAATGAGATCCTCTGCCAGGCTAAGCATTTGGGAGCTAGAGCTAGGCCTGTGTGAGGGGGTTTTTGGAGGCAAGGCCTTAGAAGATTTAGCTGCTTTAGCCCTAGAGAAAGCCTTGATAGACATGGATGCAGGGGGCCTAGCAGCTCCACGTGCAGGTGTAGATATGTCTAAAGGAATAGTATCTGATAAATCCTGGGTGCCTGCTACAGCAGGAGAAATTTCAGTAGCAGATTCAGCCATGCTGTGTGAGGCCTCAGCTGCAGGAGGAATGTTTTCGGCCGAAGGAAGAACCGAGGACTCGGTTTCAGCCGAAACCGAGACACTCGCGGTTGGCTTAACCGTGGTTTCGGCCGAAACCGCGGACCGCGAGTGTCGGTCCTTTTCCTTACGCTTTTTAGCTAATTGTGAAGTCGGAGTCTCCGATGGCATTTTGTAAGCAAAAGCGGGACCAAAAAACTCCTCCGCAAACTCCAACCGACGTCTAAGTGTCCGTCGGTTGAAGGAAGCACAGGCTAGACAAGCTGCTACGTCGTGGTCTGGGCCTAAGCAAGGAAGGCAGTAAGAGTGGAAATCCTTATGAGGTATTTGTTTCCCACAAGTTAAACAATTATTTACTTTTTCTGACATCGGCTGAGGCAAGAAAGAGTCCCCAACGGGGTACTTAGCTTTTTAGAAGTCTTCGGTAGTAGAAATCTCTGGATCTGACCGACCGGCACTTGCGAACAGCTTCTGCTTCGGGCACCGCGCGGCAAGAAAGACGGAGGAAAATGGCATCGGCTGATGCCTTTATACCCAATTGACAGCAGCAGTGATGTCGGGTGAAGTGTGAGATCAGCCGAGGCCAGACCCAGACTTTGGAATCCGGCCGACCGAAGGGCTGCCTGAGGCAGGACAACCCATTTGTTAGGACTGCAGATGCATCCTTGAAGGACATTTTTGTTTCTTGTCATATCCATTTGAGCTTATGTCACATCTTACAAAAAACCCTTTGCTTCTACTAAGTGCTAATTGTTTTTCTCTTAGCTTTATAGCTCTCCCAGCTGTGAAAACCTCGGAATGCTTTCAGACATTAAATCCAAGCCAATTTCTCTCTCTCTCTTTTTTTTTTTTACTCAGCCACTCTCCACCAGACTGTAGCCAGTGTCTCTAACAGATTGCCTCCATGGAGATATGAGAACCAGACAGCCAGTTTCTCTATTAGATTGTTTCCATGGTGGCATGAAGACCAGCTGCAGAACTACTACTACGTAAACATGTATTTGCTAGAAAGTATCTTATAACATTCAATATTCTTTTTCATTTACTTGCTCTATCTTAAAACTTGTTACTAAATCAGTCTAAGATCCTTAATCCAGTCATTCCACTATGCAAGAATGAGAAAAAGCGCATTAATTTTTCTCTTGCCATGCTTTTTTAACCAGGGCTTTTTCTTTTATATTGCAGTGCCTACATTTCCTAAAACTAAACAAGAAGAAATAGAGAAGGGAAAAACAAAAGAAAAAAAAACAGCAGCATCTGTTTACATTCCTTATTACACTTAAAAATAACTGAGACAACTTTGGTTTATAGCATGCAAAGAAAACCACACACTGCAAAACAGTACTATTTAAGAAAAAAAAATCTTTACTTTTAACTTTTCAGAACATTAATGACATGAAGTAGGATATATACTTTAGAGTCCCACACAAGTCCAACAAATTCTAAAAAAGTCCAATATTTTCAGTTTTTCTTCTGTGATACTTTACAAATATAATTATTGCATTGTAAACCCATATCAAGTTACTGGTTTTATTCATGTTCATCTCCAACTCCCAAATCCTGTCTCTGCTTCATTTCCAACATACTCTCGATTCTTCTAGTCAATTCTTGTGCTCCCATCCAACATTTTCTGGTGAAACATTGGATAAAGTTTCACATATGCAGTCTCTCTGTGGTCTTTATTACCAGAAGAACAAGAAGCAGAATTTCTTTCTGTTGGACAAACTTTTGTATTTCCTCCTTAGCATGTATGTCATCAAAAATGATTTGACCCTGCAGGGAAGAATACCTTGAAGACAGCTGGGTACAGCAGTTTTAATCTCACACCAGCATCTCGACATTCCCCGAAGAGTGGGATACATTTGCTCCTCTTCTGTCTGGTATGCAGTGAGTAATCATTCTCCACAAACACTCTGCTGTTTCCCACTTTTAGTACTTTGTCCTGCCACAGTTTTGTCAGAATCAACTCCTTCTGCTGGTAGGATTGCATTTTTACAATTAAAAGTCTAGATTGCTTTCTCATAGCCAGGTTTGCAGCATACACACGATGCCCTTTCAACAACTCCTGCTGTTGAATACCAGTCCAGTTGCTTATTTGTGCTTTCATAAAATTAATGCAGTCTGTTCCTTCCAGCTTCTCTGGTACAGCTGAAAATCTAAAGTTTTTCCTACGTGCTCTGTCCTCGAATTCTATTATTTTTTGAAACATCTCTTCTTAAGCAGTCGCATATTCAGTCAGCCATTTCATCATTTCGACCACTGAGTTTTGCAGCTTTATCACCTTATCTGAATATCTGCTGAAAGCTTCTTCCATTTTTTCCAACCTTTTGTTGTTTGTGTTGACAAACTCCATCAGTGTTTTGTTTATTTAAACCAAGTCTGTGAGCAGTTGTCTTGCATCTTCCTGTAGGTTACTGGAATTCATGTCTGGAGATTGCATTGCTTTTTGCTGAAGAGCTGCCGATCTTTCCCCAGCCAGTGCTTCTTCCTCACTTTTTGTAGCCAATTTTTTTCCAGGTCCTCTGTGTTTCTTTTTTCCTGGCATCCAGGCAGTACACTTAATAGCCAGTTACTAAAATTTACCCATAAACAGAAGTCTACTGGCCTTCTCTGCTGAGTTTCTGTTTTCACACTGGGAGAGCTAGAATAAAGCTGTTACTCAATGTGCAGCCATCTTGGAAGTCCAAACACTTTACAATCATGGTTTAAATTTGAAATGGGTCTTTATGAATTTGGATCTGAATGGTCTTTACCATCTTTTGGTAATACAGAAACTGCATATTTCTTCCAAGATGTTGGTACTCTACCCTTTTAAAATAATGTTAAAACTTTCCAGAAGTTTATTACTTTCTTCCTTCAACTTCCTACTCCTAGAGACTTCCCTGTTGACCAATTATATATCACCATTTTTTTTTAATCTTATCCCTTCCTATTTTTGCTGTTAATTGTTGAACTTCATCTTCCTAACCTTGGCACAGTTAAGGCTTCCATAAATATTTCCATTTGTGCCTTTTCTTGGTTTCTACAGTCCTCAGATTTTCAGCATTCATAAAATTTCTGAAATATTTCTGATACCTTCACAGGACCTCTGATTATTTTTCTTGTCAAAGGCTCCCTAAGTTTGTTGACATCCCTTTCTATTTTATTTTGTCCAAGTCTTTGTGCTAAAAGTTTTTGTACTCTGGAGTTATCAAAAATAGCTTTTCCAAATCCATGTTTATTATCCAAATACTTCCCCATTCAGCACTGTATAGTTGCTCTTCTTTGTGTTTTGCAAGATTCCCCTTATTCTGCAATACTTTAAGCTATATCAATCCCTCTAAATAATTTATATTACTTCTTTCTATAGCTCTTTCTCTCTTATTTCTACCATACTTTTAAACTCCGCAACTCCATTTTAATTTTACCCCACATATGATCATTTTTACATAAAAATATTTAGAGGCAAAATGACAGAGCTGACAGTAGACTACTTATTATGTAAATATGCATTGCTGTACAACAGTTGAATGTGGGAAATTCTTTTTTGTATATTATTCAGAATGTTTGTGCTTCTTGAAATTAATAATTTAGATACACAAATGGCTCTACAGTACAAAACTGAGTAAAATTAGCAGGAATTCTTTCCACGGAGTCAGATTTAACAAGTAGTATACTGCAGGAATCGCTGGAGTGCCTTCTGTGTTGAGTCTTCATGTCCTCCCCACGGTTAAGTAACGTTTAAAGACATGCGCGTAGGTGCGTGCATGAATGGGTGTGCCTTCTCTGAAGGTTGGGTGTCGGGGCTGGCAACTCGGCACCGTAAAAATCCACTGCCAATCATTAACGGACCGGAGTTCCTTTGTGGCGACCCCTAACCAGGAAAAGCCAAAAGACAAACAACTAGCTATCATTTCTGAAGAAATATTTACATTAATTGACTCTTTAATCATTTCCACTGAACTTTCATTTAATTCCTCTATTTTAACTGATAATCCGGAAAGCACAGATGCATAATTTTTACTTCACTACCCTGCATCTTTACCTTGGTTTGTATTGGTGTATTATCTGAAATAGTTTTTGGATGTGTGCCAAAGCTTTCGATTATACACATACTCCTGTGAAATATAATTTCTATCCAGTCTAGCCACAATTATCATGCCTTGGGGAATAAATATATAAATTCTCTCCATGTTTCTGCTACTGAATTTAGATATTCAATACCAAATATTCTCTTGATTTGTTCAGAAATCTACTCTCTTATTTATAGTTCCCTTCTAGGTCTCCCTGATACGTACTTACTATCGCAAATTCCAGCTTCACCCCCCCCCACATCCAAATACTCCATGCTGAGAATGTATTATTTCTCTTAGAATCTTTTTAAACTACAAAGCAGTAGATTTAGGTGGAATACAACACAGTACTTATTTGCATTTGTTTACTTGGAAGGTTCACTGGGCCTAGTTGAGCCCATTTTCAGGGAAGGTCTAGGGAAAAAAAGCCCCACATGGCTTAAACAATACATACATGAGATAACAAATAGAGAATTTACAGTCAAAATACATCAATAGTGTGAACACAACGGTACAGGGTATTACATGTATAAAACACATTTACATTGGTATTATTAGCTGTATTAATGAGGTTTCTACAAATCCATTATTTGATTATAACCTCTTGAAGAATAGTAGGGATGAGCAGCAGATAAGTTAGAAAGGTGGGAAACTTGCACATGTGATCAGTTATTGTAAGAGAGAGATGGAGAAGTTATGCAAGTGTAGAGACAAAACAGGGTATGAGGTACAGAGAAAGAAGTCAGGGTACATGCCAGCATAATGCTCCTCCTCTGCCAATAACCACTTACTGTCACACATCATTACTGTCTTTTCCCCCTCTTCTATCACTACTGGAGCCCCTCTCATAATAATCAGTATTACTCCTCTTTTTCTTTGTCCCAAAGATTCTGCTGAATATCTTTCCTAAAATCCCTTAACTCTGCATGCTCAGTTCTACCCAAATGTGTCTCTTGTAACACTATTTGCACCACAACATTACTTAATATAATTCAATACTCTGCTTTCTGTCTGCACCTACAAGTCCATTTATATTCCATGTTAATATCCACACACAATTTGACATTTTTGGCAACAGTATTATTTCAAATTGATATGTGCACAGTAGGAACATTTTTATTCATAGCCGTATTAGGTTCTCATAAAATCTAGACCAGAGTTTCTGGAGAGATGTATGTATGTTTATATATTATATATATTAAAATGAAATCAAACAACTTAAGCACCTAGAGAGCAATATGAGCATAATCTGACTGATATTTTTTCTTGAGACCAATCTAACAAATAAGCATTACATGACAAAATATGTTGTTGTTTCTTTCGGCTTTTCATGACAAAATATATTTGTCTTGACACCCTGATAATCTGAATTCTTAAGTAGTGGTATATAAACACACCCTGACACGGGGATATTTGAATGGCTTAAAACTGCATCTTAAAGTACTACGTACTACAATGCACTAGAAAGGTGATCTGTTGGTTACTGCCCAAATTAATAATATTTTCCAGGAACTCAGCATCACAAGCCCTAGGATGCAATTTTAATGTCCAATCAATCTGAGGGATACCACTTTCAATAAATAACCAATATCCATTGCATCAATTAATTTAGCCATAAATTCAAAATTAACTTTCTGTTAAGTTAGGACTTTTACAGAAACGGAACTTTCAGAAGCAAGCAGTACCAAACACTTGTAAGTGTTCATAATTTAGAACAACACTAGACTATTTTCTTTAACATAGGTTGAGACACTTCCACCATATACGGTTACCTGAAAATTATGGTGATTGTCATACCCCTGAAGACCAAGGCACAGTCAGAACTGACTTAAACCATGTTTCTGAAATGAGACATCTGCATATTAACTTCACAATAAGACATCCTCACACGGAGTTTCTGCTGCACTTAATTCATCATCTTGGTAGAAAAGCTCCTTGCTTTAAAATAAATAATTCACTTAAACTACTATTGTTTTGACTTAATTTTTGATGAACTGCTAAAAATGTTTGACTCACTTGGTAGCCCTTGAAGCCAGTAAGCTACTTTCCCCTGTGACTGAAGTTATATCTGTACCTTGAAAAAAACATATTTATATATAAAACTAAGTTAAACATAAGCATCTTAACCTCACTGATAAATCTATTAACTACAACAAGGGTATATGATGATAATTTGGGTAAGGGAACCATATACATAAAGCTCAACCCAAACCCATCCTTAGAAAATACAGTCATACCTTCAGAAGTACGACCCAAATCACTTAAGCCCCCACAAATTAGAATACGAACACAGATTACCTTTTAATTTATTTTTAATACTGCATTCTTTATATCCTTTAATAAGCAGCTTAGCACACAAGAAACTGCTACATCTGATGTTGTCAGTTTTCATTTTATCCTAAACTGTTGGGTTCGGATCCAAACCTTGGATCTGACTTGGCCGTTACTAAAGCTCGTGGTAACCAAAAAAGCTCTCAAGCTTCTTCCTTGCCCATAATGCATCAACCCCCTAACATACCCCAGATCTCGTTTGCCGCTTTTTGTAAAAAGACGTGGTCAGCCTTAGCTCTCGGGTTTCTTCAGATAAGTGCATTTTTCTCTTAAAATCACTTTAATATCTTAGATTTCTCTCATATAGTTTATTCCCTTACCCTCGTACATTATTGTTTTCATCTGGGGATAACCATAAATTATGACAAGTCTCCCCTACAACCAACTCAAACTTTGGAATTCATAGGAGCAGTTTTCAACACATCAGTAACAGCTTCTCTTCCTCTCTCGCAAGAGTACAGACTATAAGATTCCAAGTCAAGAGAATAATTTGCAGTACCAATGTTTCAGCTCTGTTGATCCTTCAGGCCTTGGGGTCAATTATCACCTCCATAATTTTAGTTCCTCTAGCAAGGTTTCATATGAGAATTCTTCAGTGAATACTAGCAACACAATGGTCCATTCTTTACCACTACATGTCAACACAAATAAAGTTTACTCATGCATGCAAGAGGTTCCTCTGGTGGTGGATTCATTTGGATTAAGTTCTACAAGGCTGTCCTTTCATTCTCCCTCAGCCTGAGGCCTTACCGATCATGCTTCACAGATTGAGGGGGGCACCTTCTGGAGAGAACAGTCCAAGGCACTTGGTCCCATGAAGAGGCCAACTTGAATATCAATGTCCTAGAGATGACCACAATGCATTATGCATTGCAGGCCTTCCAGAACTCTCTCCCCTTAGGGACATTTGTGAGTCAAACAGACAATATGTCAGTGGTTTGGTACATGTACAAACAAGGAGGGACCAGATCTTACCCTTTGTGTGGAGAAGCACTCAAGAGTGTGGCAACTGTCGATCTCATCCAACTGCTTTCTCAGCAATGCACATTTCGGGGAAATCCAAAATGATAGCAGACAAATTCATTAGGTCCATTCTTCTGCCTCATGAGTGGTCTCTTAACAGGAAAGTGGCAGAAATGATTTTTCACCGATGGGGCCAGCCTCGCTGCGATTGTTTTGCTTCTCCCCTAAACAGATAAAGCAGCTACTTTGCCCCAATCCCTCCTTTGGGGAGTCACCAAGGGATGTTCTACTTCACGATTGTCCCCCCCCGGTCTATTTTATGCTTACCCACCAATTCCTCAAATTCCGAAATCCCTGCAGAAAGCCGCCAAGTTGAAGAGCAAAGTCATCCTCATTGCACTTTACTGGCCTCATCAGATTTGGATCCCCTTCCTGTGGCCTTCATCTTCTTTGCCAACCTTGGATTCTGGATCCAATTCCAGACATGGTTTATCCAGATATCGTAAACCTCAAGCTAACAGCATGGTTTCTTGAATTCTGTTAACAGCCAGACAACCGATGCTCTCTTCCCCTGTCCATCATATCCTTTTCATCTTCCCATAAACTTTCAACAAGAAAGCTTTATACAAGTAAAATAAAAAAGGTTTGTTTACTGGGCACAACAAGAATATATTGGCCCCTTTTCAGCTCCAATACATAACACACTTGAATTTTTAGCTTTGATCTTTAATGAAGGGGTGAGCTCCTCTGCCATTAAGGTTCAGTTAGCAGCAATATCCATTTTTCATATTGGATATAAAATTTTTTCTGTGGGCTCTTTTAAACTTTGCAAGGCATCCTTGAGAGGCACTCTTCTTTTGAGACCTCTGTATAAAGACTCTACTTCACCATGGGATTTGAACTTGGTGCTGCAGGCCTTAATTCATTCCCTGTTTGAACCAGCAACTAAAGATGACATTAAGTTCCTGACTTGGAAAACTGTCTTCTAGAGGCCATTACCTCAGCTAGAACAATTTCAGAACTTCAAGCCTTGTCATCAAAACCTCCCTATTTAATTTTTCGTAAGGATAAAGTTACATTACGAACCAGTGCATCTTTCCATCTCAAGGTGGTGTCAGAGTCCAATATCAATCAATCCAATTTGCCAGTATTCTTTCCTAAATCTGCAAACAAGGGGGAATAGATGTTGCATTCAATGCATGTTCACATGCAACTACATTTTTATTTACATAGGACAAAAGAAATCGGAAAGACAGACCAGTTGTTTGTTTCTTTTGCAGATTTGAAATTGGGTAAGCAAGTTGCAAAAGTAACTAAAGTCAGATGAAGGACTGACTGCATTTCTTTTACCTATAACAAACTGGGTCTAACCTTAACTAAACCTTTAAGAACCCATTCAACTAGGTCCATGACAACTTCTTCAGTGTTTCTATACAGGACTACCACGGATGACATATGTGCAGCTGCAACCTGGGCAAATCCTCATACCTTCATCACTCATTACAAATTAGATCTGGTCTTGAGAGACAGAGCAGCTTTTGGCTCAACTGTGCTTAAGAATATTCTTCCTTAGAGTCCACCCAGGGCTTTAGGTAGCTGGGGACTCTGTCCCAAAAGTTGAGGATAGAATGAAAATTGACATAATCAGATAAAGAAGTTATGTACTTACCATAACGTTGTATTTGTGTTGTCCATTTTCATTCTTCCTCAACTTCCTGCCCACCAATCCCATCTTTTATTTCAAAAATCATTAGGTTCATAGGTAGGTACTAGGCTATCGGCCCAAGGGCCTAAGTAAGCCTAGCCACCCAAGAAAGTTAATTTCCTGTGCCCCTGTCGAGCAGAGCCACAGAAGTGATGCCTGGGGTGTATTTCCTATTTCCCATCCACTCATCAAGATTTTTCTTGAAGAGCGTTAATGAGGAACTTTGCTCAACATAGATGGGTAGCTTGTCCAGAGTATAAGAAGTCTCTGGGACATGAACCTATCTCTCCAGCATGTCCTGTTTATTGTGGTGACAAGGTTTAGGTCCCTAGAGTGTGTAGCTTGGAGGGATTGGGATTTCTTTAGGTGTAGCATGTCCAACAGCTCTGGTTTTCATAGGCAGGTACTAGGCTATCTGCCCAAAGGCATTTATAAGCCTAGCTGGAATTGTGTTGGTTTTTCACCCCCCCTTAAATTAGTTCCCTGTGCCTCTGTCCAGCAGAGCCATTGAAGTGATCCCCAGGGCAAACTTTCTATTTACCATCCACGTGTCAAGGTTTCTCTTAAAGAGTGTTAGTGAGGAGCTTTGCCTAATGTAGATTGGAATCTTGTTCCAGAGCATGGGAAGTCTCTGGGACAGGAATCTCTCCCTCCAGCACGTCCTATTTACTGTTGTGGTGAGATTTAGATCCTTAGAGCGTGTGGCTAGAGGGGATATGGTTTTCTTTAGGTGGAGCATGTCCATCAATTCTGGGTTGAACATGGCCTTGTATCACCTCTTGAGTAGGTGGCATACAACCGAGTACAGCTGGAGTTTCTTCAGTCGAGCTGCATGGGCATCTGTTTGACGCCAGTGATCCTCTTGGTGAGGTACTTCTGTGGTCTTTCCAGCTGTTGCAGGTGTCTTGTAATGTACATCCCAAATGGGGCATTGTACTCTATGATAGGTCTGATGAGTGATGAATAGAGGGGCACAATGACCTCTTTTGATCTGGATGCAAACCCTTTTGTGATTAGGTGGGCCACATAGAAGGATTTTCTAACCACGTTGGCAATGTGATTATTAAAGGAGAGATTACTATCTACTTGAGTCCCCAGATCCCTTATTACGTCTTCCGTATTTAGGGGGCTACCACCTATGTGGTAGTTTGTGGGTACTTTGTTTTTTCCAAAGGGGATGACTATGCACTTTTTGGCATTTAGCTTGAGGCCATGATTTTGACAACAGGTATCTGTCTCAGTGAGACCCTTTTGGAGGATGTCTGTGTCACCCTGTTTCATACTCCACAGTACTAGGTATTTCATTTATTACACTCCAGATCCACATATATTCTGCTTACCCACTTTAATTTTATTACATTCCTGTTTCCCATTCATTTCAGAGGTGAGGTTTTGTATTTTTGGGCTCTAGTAGTACCGTTGGGCTTTCTGACAGAGAGGTGTATAGGAATGTCAGACTATGTTAGGTCAACACTGATTTTAAGTCCGTTTTGGTATAGGTGTATGTACAGTCTTAGGTAAGTTTCCTAAATATTCAATGCTGTTTTTATATTTGCTGGTATTTTCATACTGCAGTATTGTATTTTAACTGCATTTTCTAATGTTGGTGTATTTTATCTTACTTTTAAATTTTTGAACACTTGTTTCATCAGTGCTCCAATTTGCTGATTTTCTTACTTTTGCTCATCATTTTTCTTAGTTTTTCCCCTTATTGGTTTAGGGTTTTACTGTGTTTAGAGTCTGATTTGGGTGGTAGCATGTATTTTGAGTTTTTGAATGTCCCCCACCCTTGCTGCAGTGACTAGGGCAGACTGCCTAATGTTTCTGCATTTTAAATTACATCCTTTTCTAATTCTATTTTATGGTTGGATAGTGTTTTGGGGTGTGAGTTACATTTTTGTGGTGGTCTTGTGTAAAGTTTTATGTTTTTACTGTTTTTCTAAATTACACTCTATGAAAATGTATATCTGAGTTAGTTTGTTAGTTTATGTTAGGATGGTGTAATCAACCAATATATGTTTTGCAATACTGTAATACATAATTTTAAATATATACACTTTGCATTAGATGAATGTTTTTATTGCAACACCCACTGTAAATCAAAGGTGAGAATTTATATTTACAAAGACACACTCAAAAGTGGATTTATGTCTATTTGTAAATTAGACAAAGAGAGGGAACTGAGAGACAGTGTTTTAGCAATTAGAAGCACAGACCCTAGTCAAACATAGAAAGCAGCACTAAAGACACATGTTCTTCAGCACTGTTACAGATTATATGCAGTTTAGAATTTAATGGCAACATGCAACAAACAGTGATGGGCAAACTGTGTTTAAAGGCCTGTCTCAAAAAGTGTCAGTATACAGAAGGCAAACAAACTGCAAGACCAATGACAGATTACTGGTTTAGAGCAGAACACACTTTTCATTATTGATAAAAGAGAATGCACTGACCTATGAAAGGGGAGGTCCTTTGCAGTTTTCTGTGGACTCCAACTTTAACAACTATACTCAGAACACAGGCATAGATTATTTCTTTCTTTACTAGTAGCAAAGATTAGAAGAGCACCTTCATCAGGCAACACACAAAAATAAGACATCATAGAATATACCATAAAATACAAGTTATTAAGACAGGTACATATGCACAGAAGCAAAACAATAGGATCGTGTGCAACATGGTTTATACAACATTATTACAGAGTGAAGCTAGTGTGAATGAAGTGCTGGATTTCTTCCTAAAGCCACCCAAGAACTAAAACTGGACATTACATTTTTCAACATTTTCTGAAATATATTCTAGCTCTGAGTTTTCCAATAATTACTGAATGACAAACACATCCACTTACTAAATTAAAGTACCTGAAGTTATTTTTAAATAATGAAACAACAAACTGCTTTGGTTAACCCTTGGACAGTATCCAATAGACCAATAAATTAAACTAATAATATAAAAATTTATTGGGCGTCAAAATCTTGTCACTTACATTCTCTCAGCATGTTAACCTGACCTTCAAAATTTGCTGACAAACAGGTATTCTACCAAATGTACTTTATTGACAGAAAGATGATAACATGCATCCTGGTAATTTGGTTCATGTTCCCTTTACATATAGTAAAACACAGTCCAAACACGATTAACTTAACATACTGCACCCTATCCATGAAAATACATTTATGGCAAGGGTGTAGGTAGGCATATAGTTTGTATTGTACAGAGTACGTTTTTTCCTGAGCATCATATCAACATGGCTTTTTTTAGGCCATATTATGTCTACAACTGTCTAAATGAAGGACTTCAACAACAGATGCAATATTGCTAAGCTGAAAACAATACGTTTAACAATCTTAGGGGAAAACAGCTGAAAATGTTACATATTTATTAAGTGCTTGGGGGTAGTATTTTGAGAGATGTGTCCATTTTTAAGTGATATGTGTCCCAGTGGAGTAGCACTAAAAGCTTGTGAGTACAAAATAGAATTTGCTTGCTACACCACTGAATTATGCTCCATGTGATTACAAAAAAGTATCATTCAAAGTATCATTAACAACTTATGCCTCTTTACAAGTGAGCACAGTAAGTAACACATTTCTCAAATTTATTTGCATTGAGATATGACAACCAAACAGATCAGTTATACGTAATGTAGGTAACAATGCACTTTACATGTGGCTAGAAAGCACAGGTTACAGCCACACTTAACAGAATTCTGTCACTAGCAGTTAGCATTGCAACAAGCTTTAGACAGACCGCCAAAGCAGCTCAGCTTGTGAATACCACCTCATGCAGTGGATAATAGAAGAAAAACAAAACTTATATATGGATACGTGCAATAGAGCTACATGAAAGCCACTTACCGGGCTCTTTTACACTGTCTCTGCTGTGTGGAAAACCCTTTTGCTCCTCACAGCATAGCCCCAACCTTCTGATAAAGTAACTCCCTTATTCTACCTTGGCAGGTTACCACCATTTACTGATGAACTTGTACGGCAGACAGATTATACAATTCCCACTATATTTTCTGGCTCCCTATTTTTTATTGCTTTAACGTTTTAAAAAGTTAGTAACAGCTGTACAGAATCCGGAAGCAGTGTCGTGCGTTCCGTCAGGATGTTTACTCCCCTGTGCAATTCATATTAGTTCCGCTTTCTCATAATTCCTTATCCGTTTTGTTTTTTTAGTACTGTCCAAGTTTTGTCGGTCGTACGAGTCTTGCTTTTTATTTGTTTTGTTCAGTTTCCCGATATTGTAGTAGTTAAAATCACTGTCATATAAATATTAAACCGTGTTCGTAGTGTATCAGTCATTTTATTATGGTACAGCTCTTAACTTTTTGTCTCCAAAATAAGGAACAGTACCTTATATGTTAGGCAGACATCTCCTCAGAGTAGGCGATATGCTACTGAGTAAAGCTTGAGTTTTTGAGACAGTCAGTGTAGGGCATCTGTTTGAGGCCAGTAATCCTCTTTGTGAGGTACTTCTGTGGTCTTTCCAGCTGTTGCAGATGTCTTGTGAGGTGCATTCCAAAAGGGGCACTGTACTCTATAATGGGCACTAATGAGTGGCGAGTAAAGGGGAACAATGACCTCTTTTTTTCCTGGATGAGAACCCTTTTTTGATGAGGTGTGCCACATAGGATTTCCTGACTACTGTGGCGATGTGATTATCAAAGGAGAAACTACTGTCCACCTGGGTCCCAAGGTCTCTTATCATACATTTGGTGTTAAGTAGACTGCCGTTTATGTGGTATTTCATGGGTACATAGTTTTTACCAAAAGGATGACAATGCACTTTTTGGCATTGAGCTTGAGGCCATGCCTCTGACACCAGGCATCTGTCTCAGTGAGGCCCTTCTGTAGGATGTTTACATCATTTGGGGACTTGACTATGGCTCCTAGTTTGCAGTCATCTGCAAACTTCATTAGCCAGAGGCCTTATGTGTTAGCCTGTACTTCAGAGAAGTAGGTACCAAACAGGAGAGGTCCCAGGACTGAATCCTGTGGTACTCCACTTGTCACTGGTTTGAAGTCAGATTTGGAGTCTGCAACTTTTACAGTGCGGATTCTGTCAGTGAGCCAGTTGGCAACCCACCTTGTGATGTAGGGATTTATACCTAGTTTAGTGAGTTTAGCTATAATTCCAAAATGGGAGATGGTGTCGAAATCCTTGGCAAGGTCAAGATAGGTGTGTGAACCACCTTACCCTCGTCTACAGCTTTGGTGACTGCCTCAAAGAAGTCGATCAGGTTCCGAAGGCATGATCTGCCTTTCACAAACTCGAACTGGGTGGGGTCCATAGTTTGGAGGTTACCAATGTCTTTGTTTATGAGTTCCATGATGATACGTTCCATGGCCTTGCAGATTAGGCTAGGCAGTCTAATAGGGCGATAGTTCCCAGGATCAGTGGTGGCTCCCCCTTTGTGGAGTGATAACTGTTGCTGTGTGCCATTCAGTGGGCACAAAGCCTGACGTGAGACTATGATTGAATATGATGCTTAGGTGGGGAGCCAGTTCATTCTGAAGTTCATGTAAAACGCAGCCTGGGATGTTGTCTGGTCCCATGGATGCTGTGTTTTTGGTTTTAGAGTGTGCAGCTTTTACCTGCATAGATGTGATTACAGGGACTTTGCATTCTTCCTGTATAGATATGGGCTCTTTAGGGGGTAAGGGGGGGGTAAAATTAGCACTGAACCTATCTGCCAGGATGTTGGCAATATCAGTTGGCTCTGTAATTTTCATGCCGTTGTGCTGGAACTCACAGCAGATCTGGGTGTTGCCATTGAGATTCTTGACATAGCCATAGAATGCTTTGTGGTTGACCTTAGAATCAGTGGCGATTTTGTTTTCGTAGCTAGCTTTGGAGGATCTTATAAGGGATCTGGAACAGTTTCTTCCTTCTGTTGTAGAGTTTGTTTATGGCAGGGGACCATGAGATTGGCTTCCTTTTTTTGGAGGATAGCGTCTTGGTTCTGTTTGGGATAGCACGATCCATGCACTCGTGTAAGTGCTTACAGAGTGCATTTGTGTAGGATTCAGCAGTCATAACTGTATTGTCTGCATGGGTGTCATGAAGTTCGCCACTTCTGTCTTGAGAAGCACTGTGGAAGAACGAGATATTGTAAGGACACCACTGTCCTTTATGACTGTGCTCCAGGCATAGTTCCGTCTGTATGACAGGTATACATTTATGTGTCTTTATTTATGCACATTGGCAGATACAGCTTTAAGTAAAATCAGCACACAAGATCTGGGGTATGTTAGGGGTTAGTGCATTACACTAAGGGAGAAGCTCAAGAGCTTTTCGGTTACCACAAGCTTTAGTAACTGCAGAGTTAGATCCAATGCCAAAGGTGGTTAATCCCTATGAAAAAACTAAGAAAGGAGAAACAGCCATTAGAGCCTGGAGTTCAGATACTCTTTTAGCTGAAGTAAGGGCCAAAAAAAGAAAAGTATTCCAAGTACAGTGTTGCAAGGAAGCTGAAGCAGCAGGCTCTAAAGGGGCTTGAGTCAGTTTTTCAAGCACAAACTTGAGGTCCCAGGAAGGTGGAATAGGCTTCCGGGGAGGCTTGCTATGAAGGATGCCTTTAAGAAATAGTTTGACCTGAAACCTAGAGGAAAGAGGAGGAGTCAAGGGTAGACGAGCAGAAATAGTGGATAGGTGAGCTTTAACTGAATAACATGCCAACCCAGCAATTCACACAAAGACAGAACCAAAGAGACCCCATTGAAAAGGGACCCTGGTTATGAATAAGACACCAGACAGAAAATCTCTTCCATTTGGACAGATATGATTTCCTGGTAGTGGGTTTCCTAGCCTCCTGCAGAACATTACGCATGTCCTTAGAAAAGAGCTGCCTAAAAGGGATCAAAACCCACAGCGTCATTTGAAGAGTGAACATGTGAGGGTGGGAGAGAGGCCCCTTGTTTTGTGTGAGAAGGTTCACCTGTGAGGAAACCTGTGGTCATTGCCCCTGGCTAAATGAAGAAGGGGCGACCAATGCTGTCTGGGTCAAAAGGTAGTCACATGCAAGATTTTGGGGGAAGCTTGATCTTCAGCAGGACCCTCAGAATCAGGGGAAGGGGTGGGAAAGCATACAGACATATTCCCTTCTAATGAAAAGATAGGGTGTCCAGAGGGCTTGGGTCTTTAGCACAAAAAAGAACAAATTGTCTGTTTAGAGGGGAGGCAAAAATATCGAACTGTGAAGCACCCCACCGATGTACAATGTCCAGAAACACATCTCTAAAGCATCCATTCTTGAGCCTGTGTACTGGCTCTGCTCTATATTTTGCTCTAAAGGAATGAAGACAGCCTGAAGAATCTATTGATACTGGACAGCTAAATCACAGACCTGAACAGCTAGTCTGCAAAGAAGGTAGGACCATGTCCTCCCTTGCTTGTTGATATACATCACTGTGGTATTGTCTGTGAAGACTTTGAGAGGCCCTGGAAGAAAGTGGGAATGAAAAGCCTGAAGAGCTAAAAGAAGAGCTCTCATCTCTTTGATGCTGATGTGATCTGACCTCTGATGGAGGGGGCCAGAGACTCTGGACCTTGACAGAACCAAAGGAGGCTCCCCACCCTCTGTCTGTGGCATCCGAAAAAGTTCCCGAGCTGGAACAGGAGGTTGGAAAGGAAATCCTGGGCTGTGAGAACGCTGTGAAATCCACTACTGAAGTTGGAGTTTGAGACATGGTAGGAAGTGAACTAAGAAATCCAATGGATCACAGTGTTGAAGCCACACTGACTTGAGGAACCACTGCAATTTTCTCATACGGAGCCTGGCTACAAGCACCGTATGAATGATGGAAGCCATGAATCCTAGAACCCTGAGAAAATCCCTGGCTTTGATTGAAGCCAGAGAAAGAAGAAACTGAAAAAAGGTGATCAGAGAGAGGTCCTTGGGTGGAGGCAGGGAAGCCAATATGAAAATTGTCTGGATCTTGCAATCAAGAAAAACATGATCCTGAGAAGGAAAATTTATGGTAAAACTCCAGGCTTTCTAACAGAAAAACAGTAAACTAGAGGTGCTGAAGCAGGACTTCAGGTGATGAAGCCTGGAAGAGCAGGTCATCTAGATAAGGAAAGATATGAACACCTCTCATCCTACAGAAGGCAATGACAGGCACAAGGCATTTGGTGAATACCCTTGGGGTAGAAGAGAGGCCAAAGGACAAGTCAGAGAACTGAAAATGCAAGTAAGAAACAGAGAAATGTAAAAGCTTCCTGTAAAGAGGATGAATGAGGATGTGAACATAGGCATTCCTGAGGTCCCAGGGATACCAAGACCTGGGGAAGAAGAAGAAAAAGAGGAACTGGGTCTGAAGGAATATCTGAAAGGTGCTGTGCTGAGAAAGGTCCAGGATGGATCTCTAGGTGCCTTTCTTCCTGGGAACCAGGAACATCCTGCTATAAAAAGCTTTCCCTTCCTGGGCAGGGGGCACAACTTGAATGCTGCCCTGAACCATTAGGCCCAGAATCAGCTCTGAAAAGAAAGGAAATTGTTCCAAAGGATGATGGATGAAGCCTAAAACTCTTGAGTGACCCTTAATCAACTGGGATGGGACAGGGAAAGACGAAGGGTAACGGAACCTGGCCTAGGGAAAGGGGAAGGCAAACTGTCAGATAGAACCTAGTTATTCTTAAAAAGGAGGCTTCTGAGAAGTAGGAGTCTGAATACACTTAGCAGAGGGGGTACATGCCTAGAATCCCTTTTACCTTTAGGAGAAGGACGATTCTGTCTGCAGATGTATAATTCCTCTGAACTTTAGGGATAGGAGAAATAAAAATGTGTTTCACTTCATGCAAGACCTTCCATTTATCCTGGGGGGACTTAAAAAGCTCAGCAGCTGCAGAGTCAAAAAGGTTTTTATTATCAAGAGGGACATTCAACAGTTTAGCGTTAATATCAGGTAAAGGCTGAAGAAGAAGCCAAGAGTAAAGTCTCAAAACAGAACTA
Source organism: Protopterus annectens (assembly GCF_019279795.1). Lineage (NCBI taxonomy): Eukaryota > Metazoa > Chordata > Ceratodontiformes > Protopteridae > Protopterus > Protopterus annectens. Next base: position 520,801,100 of record NC_056738.1, on the reverse strand, counting down.
AATGCAGCAGCCCTAGAGGAAGCATCAGCTGCATCATACTACATTTAAAAGTGGTGAGCCACTTGAGAGGTAAAACTCAGTAAAGAAAGGGCTAAGACTTTCCCTTCTGAATCAAGGAGGTCAGAGATTGCCTGAGAAGCTTAAGAAGTGCTAAAACGTATCTGGTCATATGAGTCTAATAAGTAATAGTCATAAAAAGCCAGGGTTGCAAGAGTATAGACCTTTTTGCCTAAATATTCCATAGCTGTACTGTCTTTATCTGAAGGAAGTAGTTTAGTAGATGGCAAAAGTTAGGTTCGTCAGAAGAGAAAGACACTACAGAAGGATAAGCAAAAGGATATTTGCACAGAATCTTACAATCATCAGGCACCTTGTAAAATCTGTCAGGTTTCTTGGGAGCTCAAGGGTGAGAATCAGGGGCAACAGAAGCTGCTGATAAGGCATCCAAGAGGAAGACTGAAAGAACAGCAGAGGGTTTGGGAGATTCCCTCTGGTGGAGTTCATAATTCCTCTTTTCAATAAACGAAACCTGAGAACAGTCCCTTATGGAATATTCCATCATGCCAGAAATGGTAACCCCAAATCAAGAGTTCTTCTAAGGGGGAATCTGGACCAAAATAATGTTCCTCCTCAGATCCATAATTCAAGGGAGAAGGGATTTCAGAAGAACATGCCAAAGAATCCAAATCCTCTTCAGAAGACTCCTGCTTTGTCGGCCTCTTAACATGAGTAGATGACAAGGGAGAAGCAGGCAAAGAAACTCTTTTAAAAGGCTTAAGGCAATCAAGGCATTAAACAACGCCTAAGTAAAGTATCACCATCCATGGTGGTCATCTTTAATAGCGGGGGAAATATGCTTGTTTTTTTTCTTTTGACGGACATCTGCCCAAAAAACCCTGAGGTTTGGATCCTTGCTGGCACTCAACCAGTGTACTAGGACTCTCCTCCAAAACTAGGATTTGCAGTATCCACCTCAGTCCCTCAGATATAATCATCTGAGGTTCCCTCAACGTCTGGAGAGAAATTTGTAAAGCCTCTGAGGACAGGCAAGAAGTCAGATCCATGCTAGCTTCCGGACAGGGTCATGGCAGAGGATTATAAGACAAAAAACAGATGATCCTCTGGGCTTTCACTATCCTCGAGAGAGATGTCTGGGGAAGGTGGGAGAGCAGCCAAATCAGACCTGAGGTTTTTGGCCTTTTTCTTGGCAGACGTCTGACCCTTGGGATGGGAGACTATGCTGTAGCACCTTGCACCAACAATTTTAGATGCTGGTTCTCTAGGTAAATCGACAAGGAGTGACAACTACATAGGTCTTAGGGACAAACATTGCATATGGTCATGAAAAGCACCTAAATAGAAATGTCACTGCTCAGGATGATCTTTATGGGGAATTTATCTCCCACGCTGACATTTTCCCTTTCTGGATGACATGTAAACACACCAAAAGAAAAACAGAAGTAAATAAGAAACCCCAACAGGGCACTTATCTGAAACAGTTCAATATCCAGCACAGCAGAAGGAACGTTCAGACTGACCATCAATGATGGCATTCGAACTGGCGGCAAAGAAGTTTTGAGGTATGTACAGCCAGCCGTTACCTTTATGCACTACGCCTTGGATAGGGAGCATGTGTGTGACTTACAGTTTCTATAAATTCCTAAGGCTTTGGTACACTAGCGCTTGGACACTGGGCTACCCTTGACAGGAGATCCCTTATGTAAAGAATACTGCAATGGTGCTAAGGAAGGTCATCTAAAAGATTTAGTTCTGTCAATATAGTACCGGATTTGCCTGTGGACATCCAAGGTATGAAATATCCTTTCTCCCTCATTGTTAGGTTCAGGAAAGAAAACAAAGAGATGCATAGGTTGGCTTAAAGTAAACTTGGATACAACTTTAGACATAAAATAAGGGTTAGTTCTCAAAGAAATCCCATTCCTATGAAAAATAAGATAGAGTTGAGTCACCATAAGAGCTTGCAACTCAGATACCCTTCTTGCAGAGCTCAGAACAATCAGTAAAACAGTTTTCTATCTTAAGTTTCTCAACACAAAATTAAGATCCCAAGGAGCAGCCACCCAATTTTCTTGGAAGCCTCTTATGCAAAACCCCTTTCAAGAATATTTTAACATGAGACTACATTGGAAGAGGAGGATCAATGGGCAGGCACTGAAATGGCTGATAAACCCTAATACAGGAATAAGACCACAGGATAGTAACTCACACAAATGTTGTAAAACCAGAGAACACCTAGCCCTGAAAGGGTGCTGGTTATGTTGTTGGCACCAAGAAGAAAACCTTTTCCATTTGATTATATTTGAACTTCTAGTAGCAGGTTTTCTTGTCTCCATCAGTACCTGCTGCTTGCCCTCAGTAAAGAAGTGACTAAAAGGAATTAAAACCCTATCATCCAAGCTATCAGTTGAATATGACTGATACTGGGATGTACAAAACATGCCTGTTCTTGTGTAAGTAGATCCAGTCTGTGAGGAAGCTTGTGGCAATTGCCCCTAACCCTTTCCAAAATAAGGGAGAACCACGGCTGCCTGGACTAGAATGGAGTCACCACAATGATCTTGGAGGATTCCTTCTGAATCCTCAGAAGTACCCTGGATACCTTGTCTTGTATGGAGCTTTAAGTGTTTCCTTGCCACTGTGTTATTTTACAGCAGCAGAAATACGCTTGTTTTTTTTTTTCTTTTTAAGGACGTCTGCCCGAAAAACCCTAAGAGGTTTCCACCCTTGCTGACACTCATCCAGTGTACTAGGAATCTCGTCCCAAACCAGGATTTGCAGTACCCCCCTTACTTCCTCAGATATAATCATCTGAGGTTCCCTCAACTTCTGGAGAGAAATTTGTAAAGCCTCTGAGGACATGCAAGAAGTCAGATCAATGCCAGCCTCCGGACAGGGTCATGGCAGAGGATTACAAGACAAAAAAAACAGATGATCCTCTGGGCTTTCACTATCCGAGAGAGACGTCTGGGGAAGGTGGGAGAGCAGCTGAATCAGACTTGAGGTTTTTGGCCTTTTTTTAGCAGAAGTCCGACCCTTGGGATGAAAGACTATGCCATAGCACCTTGCACCAATAATTTTAGATGTTGGTTCTCTAAGTAAATCGACAAGGAGGAGTGACAACTACATAGGTCTTAGGGACAAACATTGCATATGGTCACGAGCAGCACCTAAATAGAAATGTCACTGCTTAGGATGATCTTTATGGGGACTCTGCCTCCCGCACTGACATTTTCCCTTTCTGGATGACATGTAAACACACCAAAAGTAAAACAGAAGTAAATAAAAAATCCAAACACGGCACTTATCTGAAACACAGTTCAATATCCAGCACAGCCGAAGGAACATTCAGACTGGCCATCGATGATGGCATTCGAACTGGCAGCAAAGAAGTTCTGAGGTATGTACGGCCGTCCATTACCTTTATGCACTACGCCTTGGATGGGGAGCATGTATGTGACTTACAATTTCTATAAATTCCTACGGCTTTGGTACACTAGCTGGACATTGGGCTACCCTTGGCAGGAGATCCCTTATGTAAAGAATACTGCAATGGTGGTAAGAAAGGTCATCTAAAAGATTTAGCTCTGTCAAGATAGTACCGGATTTGCCTGTGGACATCCAAGGTATGGAATATCCTTTCTCCCTCACTGTTAGGTTTAGGAAAGAAAACAGAGAGATACATAGTTTGGCTTAAAGTAAACTTGGATACAACTTTAGACATTAAATAAGGGTTAGTTCTCAAAGAAATCCCATTCCCATGAAAAATAAGATAGAGTTGAGTCACCATAAGAGCTTGCAACTCAGATACCCTTCTTGCAGAGCTCAGAACAATCAGTAAAACAGTTTTCTATCTTAAGTTTCTCAACACAGAATTAAGATCCCAAGGAGCAGCCACCGAATTTTCTTGGAAGCATCTTATGCAAAACCCCTTTCAAGAATATTTTAACATGAGACTACATTGGAAGAGGAGGATCGATGGGCAGGCACTGAAATGGCTGATAAACCCTAATACAGGAATAAGACCACAGGATAGTAACTCACATAAATGTTGTAAAACCAGAGAACACATAGCCCTGAAAGGGTGCTGGTTATGCTGTTGGCACCAAGAAGAAAACCTTTTCCATTTGATTATATTTGACCTTCTAGTAGCAGGTTTTCTTGTCTCCATCAGTACCTGCTGCTTGCCCTCAGTAAAGAAGTGACTAAAAGGAATTAAAACCCTATCATCCAAGCTATCAGTTGAATATGACTGATGCTGGGATGTACCAAACACACCTGTTCTTGTGTAAGTAGATCCAGTCTGTGAGGAAGCTTGTGGCAATTGCCCCTAACCCTTTCCAAAATAAGGGAGAACCACGGCTGCCTGGACTAGAAGGGAGTCACCACAATGAACTTGGAGGATTCCTTCTGAATCCTCAGAAGTACCCTGGATATTGGTGGAAAAGCATACAAGAACATTACTGTCCAAGGAAACGAAGAAGCATCTGTCTTGTATGGAGTCATGAAACATAATCTTGTCAGCAGATTGTTTTGAGAGGAGGCAAAGAAGCCTACTTGACAAAATCCCCACAGATGGATCAAACCTTGGAAGAGCCCCAATCTAGTTTCCATTCATCTGGCCTGATCCTGCTTAGCTTGTTTGACATCCAGTTTTGCTCTGACAGAATGTAGAATGCCTACAGAGTAAGGTTGTGCTGTAATGTTATAGCCCAAGCTAACGTGGCTAGTCTGCAAAGGGAGTACGACATGGTTTCCCCTTGCTTGTTGATGTACCACATGACTGTAGTATTATCTGTAACCACTTGAAGAGGTCCTGTGAACCAAAGATGATTCAGTGAGTTGAGTGACTTGATCAGAGCAAATACCACCTTAATATTCATGTGCTTGTGTCTGTCCTTGTCCCATGTCCCCTGCACCTTTATCCTTCCTGAAACTGCTCCTGTAGCAAAGTCTAGAGTGTTTGTGGTGACTGACTGCTTTGGAGCGAGGAGGGAGAAGGGGAGACCTGGATTTAAGGATATCTATTGTCCCCACCAAACAATTTCTCTTCTGACAATCCCCAGCACTGAGATCTGAAAAGATGAAGAGTGTTGATGCTGAAAGAAGGACTTCAGACACCACTGTATCTTTCTCATGTGGTCTTTCTCTGGGTATCAGGGCAATCACAGATGAGATGAAAAATCTTGAGGTATTTCCTCGCAATGACTGATGTCTAAGTGGAAACCTTAGAAATGGATCCTGTGGAAAAAAGTCAAGAAAGACTTTTGAAGGTTCTCTTGGAATTCCAGCTTGTGTAAGAGATCTCTCACCTAAGAGAGAGAGATTCCTGACACTTTGAAAATCACACTGCAAAGATAAGCATGTTATCTAAATAAGAAAAAATTGAGATATACCTTGTAGCCTGGAATCAGCTATATCTGGAGTTACAGTTTGTGAACACTGTTGGTGCAGTGGATAATCCAAAGGGTAAGGCAGAAAAATCGTAATGCGATCCAGACACACAAAACCTTAAGAAACATCTGAACTCTTGATGAATAGGGATGTGATGATAAGTATCTTTTAAGTCTAGTGTTACTAGGAAATTTGGAAGAGGAAGAAGAGGTAACAGGGTTTGAAGTGAAATCATTTTAAAATTGGGCACCATCACAAACAGGTTAAGGAAAGAAAGATACAGAACTGGTCTCCAAGCATTTTCTTTCTTTAACATCAGGAACATCCCTGTATAAAAAAAACCTTCCCCATGAGGAAGGTCACTCATTGGAACAGCAAGTGCTGAAGAACAAGTGGAAACAAGGATGTCTGATATGGAGGATGAGGAATGACCACCTGGAAAAAATGAATTTCTTCCTACCTTCCTCTGTAACCTTGATGATTGACTTTCAAAACCCATTTGTCTGAAACAAACAGAGATTCAAACTTTCTGGAAGAAAAAAGGGACCAAGGTGGGAGGGGGTCACTGGGTCTCCTAGATAATTATTTTGACTTGGATGGTCCTTGGTTTTGGGATGTTAGAGACTTGTTTTTTGAAACCCTTGCTATTTCTCCTTAAACATCTGTTTATCTGAATTTTATTGAGACTTTATTATTTGCTGTCAAAACTGGATAAGGAGATAGAAAACCTTTTGACAATTTGGAAATGGATTGCTGAAAAAACTCTGTAGCATAGGGACCTAACACTAAATCTCTATCCAACTGAAGAATTTCAAATTTCATTTTTATCATCATTTGAGAGGTTCTGAAAATGCAGCCATGCAAACCTCCTCAAAACAGTACCAGTGGCCATAGTCCTGGAAGAACTATCAACAGAATCATATACACACTGAAAACAAGGAGTGGTGACTTGTGCAGTAGAAGAAATTAGGTGATTTAGAGCAGATTCTTCCTCACAAGAAGAAAGTACAGGTAAAACATCCCTCAAACTTTCACAGTTTGACAGAACAACCTTTAACATATGAGCCTGACAATTCAAAATTCTGAAAATCAAAATTGCAGAAGTATCCACTTTACGCAAAATCTATCAGTATGTTTCCCATTATGAGAAAGAGTAGGACTGGAATTAACTAAGTGATTAGCTGCAGTGGGATCAACTAATGCTATAGCTGCTGGGTCAGGTTTGGGAATAGTGTATAAAAATTTAAAAGACTGAGGAATTTTATACATCCTATCTGCCTTTTTAGGGGCAGCTGGATGACTCTCAGGAAAACTGCAGACAGTAACACACATCTAATGCAGACAGAACAGGAGGAACGGGTGCATGTTCTGGAAAATCCTTTTGTAAAAACTCATATATTCTCAGGTACTGAGAAACCTCAGTGTTCTCCCACTGAATACACTGGTACATTTTAGCAACAGTCTCAGAGAAAGAGAGACCTCAGAGAGAATCAGAAACTGAACTCTCCCCTAACTCTAAATATGAAATCAATGGGGAAAAACTCTATCCATCCCTGAATCATCCTGATCAGATTCAAAATCTTGATTTTCTTCAGGAAGAGAGGAATTCCTCTTTTACCAGAAGCTGCTTTACAAAAAGAATCAATAGCCTGAATTAAATCCTGAGCGAGATCCAGTAAACTGCTCCTATCCAAAGAAACCTGGAGGAGGAGTAGATTACATAGCTGATTTTCTGTTTGTTTTTGACAGGAAAAATGGGGCCAACCATGTTACTAATTGCAGATGGTGTCTCCCCAGGGGATGGGCAAAGCATTCTGACAAAAGGAACACTTCCTGTTTCCTCTCCCAGGGCCAACAAGAACGGCTCTCCCTCATCCACTGAGTGGACCCCAACAGCCGTAGAGAAAGTGGCTAATCCCTGGCCCATAATGGCTGTAGGTTTTACACCACAGTAATCCAGGATAAAAGATGAGTGCTCTGAGGTACAGAAAATGGCCACAGCAGAGTCATCTACTAGCAGTTGAGGCAAACCGTTAGCCTGCTGTGGTGGCAAATGTTTACTTAACTTTTTCTATTTGTGGCTGGAAGAAGGACGGATGGTCTGTTCCATGGTCAAGTTAAAAATGGTGCTTCTTTCTGTGGCGTGGAAGAGGATCAGCAATAACCAGTAAACAATACAGTCCGCAAAAGTTGTTATTTTTTTTAACAGAAAAAAAACACTATGCCCCTCCCCCTAAAAAACAGATTTTTTTTTCCACAGAAAAAAATGTTTTCAGTTACTTTATACCGCATTTAAACAGAGAAAAAATGAGTGCTACATTTAAAAGTATATTACAGTCTTGAGACCACACTCCTAGCTTTAAAATAACTTTCCTGAAAAGGAAAAGTAATAAAACACCATCAAAATTAAGACAATGCAAGTTTTTCCTCACAAAAGGAATTTATCTGCCCAACAAAGGAAAGCACAACCTGACTGTCGATCCTCGAAAGCCTCAGAGGAGCATACTCTTTGGTGCAGTAAAGCTCTGGAGGGCTTCGGTCCCAAACTTGTCTTTTAGTTAGCTCAGCTCAAGCTGCCTGATAGCTTGGATGAGTTGAAGATGCTCTGAAGCTTTGTAAGGTGGATGCCTGTTGTATCTTTCGCAGAATTATAACACTTACAGCGAAGCCTATTGTAGCAGTGATCAATATGATGATTATCTGCACTGTCACAGCATCACTGGTTCACACTACATACTATTCACCACTACAGATACATAAACATGTATGCACACACAGCGCATCCAAAGGGCATTTTCACACTTTGCAGTTGTGCAAACACCCATCTACCTGATATATCCTCATTAACCACTGGAATGACTTTCAAAAGGAAATGCATCTTTAACACAAGTCCATGGTATAATAATCATTGTTTGGATGTTGGTGATGCAGGGATTTACCCACTCTTGGTTAAGCTTACTCACTTGGACTTCACCATGTCAGCTGTAGGTAAATCTTGCATCACCAGTGGCTACATGGAGATGTCATGAATGTATTTTGTGTGCATGTATACATAATTATATTAATAAAACCTGGATGTGACCATGATCTCTGATGGTGGTGGAATACATGAGAGAATGCTACAAGATTAGTTGCGCAATCATCTACCCATAACTGAAGATCATTTACAGATGTTCATTCAGTAGGCTACAATAACTTATTACTTTTAGATGGCACCAGTTGACTCTGGACTGTAAAGAAGTCTTCTTTAAACATACTTTATTCCTGTGAGCAACAGTCACTGCTGAAAGAGTATCCATAAAAAGGAACGGAGTATGTTCTCCCCTTTCCAGTTATTTTTTTACTTTATACAAAAATTTACTATGAAGAAACTAGGGTTTGGGACTTAGACAAAAACAACTCAGAGAGGATTTCACAGATCAGACAATGAGTCTTATGCCTTTTGATAAAGCAAATCCTTACAAAAATCTGAGTTAAAGTAGATGCTTATAGCAGTACCCTATGTTTTGCAGGAAATACTCCAATAACATGGTTCCAGTAATGAATTGACTAAATGAATACCAAGCTACAGTATTCAGAGTAGATCTTCAAATCATCAACATGCCTCTAAATGTAATGTGACATCTGCTTCAGAAGCAGAATCCACATTATAATAATTTGCTCAAATTAATGAACTGCTGAGGCAAGGTTATTTGCCCTAAATGCAGTGCCAGCAACAGTGCTCTGACTAGAACCTTAGGATCTAGCTAATCTGTTTCCTACTTTGGGAGCAGGATACGGAATGCAGTTAGACTAATGGAGTCTAATGTCATTACTGTAGGTTGGGGAGAGTGACAAATCAGTCACTACAGCTAGTAGTGTTGCTCTGAAAGAAAACACAGCAGGTGCTTGCAGTAAGGCATGTCCATATTTGTGTAGGCTCAATAACGGCAGGCAGTATTCCTTCCACTGGAGTTAGAGGCAGAAACAAAGTGAACTCCATTACAGGTGGATCAATAAACCCAAGAGTAATCACCTCTCCTCTTACCAAGGCACCAGGTTAGGTATCATAGATACTAATAACTAAATGACAGACCTGCATGGATAACAGGAGAGTACAACCATAGTGCTGGGCTCAGCACACATGGCCTGATGTTAAAAACCAACCTCACAGAAACAGTATAAGTAAATTTATAAAAAGGAAAAAAAAAGATGCAAACATTCTTCCTGTACAAGTCAAGGAAAATGACTGTTGGTCAGCTGGCAACAGTAAAGCACATAGTTTGCTTTAAGATCCACTTATGCTGCCCGTTTCTGACAGAAGTGAGAAACAGCTGTATGAGTAAAGGACTGTAGCAGTCCTACAAACATTCAGTTTGTTCAGCAGAGGTTTTCTTACTGCAGAACATTAAGAGCAATAGGCAAACAAACAGTGTGACAGCAAACTCAAGAGAGGGCCTTTGCTAAGAAACACAGACAGGTTACTCACTCATTTCAGCTGATCTTCAAGAAGGTCATCTTCTTCAGTGGGTAACAGCTGTGGTTATCCTTGACAGCCTTATTCTCAGCACACTTTTTTCATCCTCTCGCTCCTGCACCTCTTATAGTAAGACCTCTACCAGTGCATACCACGAGCTTCTATTATGCAACAAGAGTACATCCAGCTTTACTGTCCCCAATTCTGAGACCATGCAATATTAGTGAGATCCACCTGAAATAATACAATAACTACATAAGATAATAAAATTATAGATTTGTAATACAAGAGCCAACAACCAAAGTGGATGGAAAAAACTTATGAGTAGGTCAGAGATGGAGAGATCAGAAAGGGTACAAAATATGGCTAAATCCCAAACCTCAGTAGTTCTAGAAGAAGCTCAAATTCTACAAAACAGAGATAAGCAACAGCTGGTGAAGGTGTGACCAAGTAACCATCACAGGACAAACATATGCAGTGGACATGCTGTTCAAAATGCCACTCCAGACAATGGATCCTGGTAAATGAGCCAACAATGCATTGGTCAACAGATACCATGCCCTTTAACAAAAAAAAAAAATCACCAAGCCATCTGATTAATGTTTGCATGGCCACTTGCAGGACATTGTTATCTGGGGCAAAGAAATCATAGAACCATACAAAATATAAGGCCACTGGGCCTTGTGTCCATTTACGCTTTGCCAGTACCCACACTAGCAACTGATCCAGTTTTCTTTAGTTCTTGCACCTTCCTCACATAAAATATAAGCTAACAATGTGCATTCAAGTTATGTGGATCTCTCACCATCCCTTGGATTTCATCATCATGAGGAACACAGGTAGAATGAGAAAAGTGAGTTATAAAACTGTTTTTTTTGTAGGAAATATGGGTTGTCTTAAGGGATATCAAAACCTTGTGAAAGACCAAGTAGGGTTCCCTAAAAATAAGACCCACCTAGTGGTCCACCAAAAAAAGTCTTCCAATTTCAAGCTGGTTCCAAAGATAAACGATCCTACTGATTTGTAAGGTTCAGGTCTCAACAGGAGGAGTTCTTCATTGATGGATAAAGATGCAGCATGCCTTTAGGAACTGTTTGACAAACCTGGTGTGTGCTACAGTTCTGATTTCCAAAGCTTGAGATGTACTAGTATGGCACAAAATATGCATCCTATGGAATAATCAAAAAACAGGCCGTCCAAAAGTAGGCAAGTTACTCACAGGAACAAACAACCTTTCTGGTTCTTCCTTCAGGCTTTATACTTCATTACTCCCAATGGACCAGTATATAATAGAGAAGGTGATGTAATACAGGGCCAGGAACAATGTAACTAGTTTTTAATCTACTGTCAATAATTCTGCTAGGATGATGTACTAGTCAATGTTTTAACTTAACAGAGAATCTTTTTTCTTCATTTAGAACAGATGCCTAATGTGGATTTGACTATAGAATTTAACAAATTAAAGATCTTATCAAATTGAAGCATTTTCAACTGGGCATTTTACTTTTTTGAAACATATCTTAATGTCAAGAGAGTTCATCTGAGTCAAAGGGTTTTAAGATTACCAGCTGATAACATACCAGAAATGAAGCCTAGAAACAGCTTAATGAAAAACTGTGCTGCAATATGTTGAACTGTTATTAGAGTTAAACAAAAATGCCTTGGCAGTCTCAATGCCCACATCAACTCACAGTACAATGACCTAAAATCAAAAATGTCTGTGATCAGTTTTGAAGCTAAAATGTAAAGTATTTAGAGTAAGTTAATCAAATGTGATATAGGAAAAAAGAAAATTTGGAAAAATTGAACGAGATAAAAATGATTAAGTGGATGGACTGATTTACTTCACCAAAAATAGCATGTGCTACTGTTAATTTTAAACATATAATGATTTTTCAGCAGGAATTGGAGAACAACTTTTGAACAATGCAAATAACGACAGAAGAGAAAAGAGACATTCTGGAAGAATAGTTAATAAAAATCACAGCAGGAATGGTTCAAAAGACATCTTTAATGTGCCAAACAATAACAATGGACAGAAATTATAACAGCTGTTTTCCAACCAATACAGGACCCAGGAGAAAAAGATAATGAAACAAATATGGAAACTCTTGGTGAAAAAAGGCAATACAGACTTTGCATTTCAGACAGTAAGTCTTTCCAATCATGTTATTAATGACACAGAGCTCAAAGTTTTGAGTACAGGGTGGACATTTGTAATAGCAGTAGTTGATCTTGGGGAAACCACCAACAGTTTAAGAGGATTACATGAAAAAATTAAACATAAGAGTGTTTGCCTGGAGAAAATTTAAATCAAAACTTATTTAGTAGACGAAGTTTGTTCAATCCACCACTGAAAAATGAATTAGACACATTTTTAAAGATAACTTAAACAGAGATTAAACTATTAGAATGTTTTTCAATATGATATCTCTTGAAAGACAAACGTTAACCATAATTTATTACTAAGGCTGATAAAGTCAATGCAATGGTTGTTATGAATACTGTTGATGATAAGAATACGTGCAGTCATGTTAAATTGTGAAAAATTATTCTATATCAAGGTAACATGGACTGTTATTACCAAAAGTTACAAACGTACTGATTCTTATATTTATGAGCAGTTAAATGAAGGCTTAACAGTTCAGAGACTGGCTGATTACAGTAAAAACATCATGGCAAGTACAATTTTTGAGTTACTGAAAACTTACAAGATTAAGTAAATCTGCCACCAAGGCCAATAGTGGCAGGATGTGATAATAAAACAAGCAATGGCAATCTTTGCAAACATATTGTTGCAAAAAGTATTTTTATGCATGATTCATATGATTTTATGAGAAGTACAAATAGCCAAAACATCTTGGAGACCATTTGTTTTTGCTAACTAAAAATATTAGGCCATTATATGCTATTGTTCGGTTTGCAGTAGCAATGAATTTCAGCATGATAAATTGTGTGTACTAATGGAAATTTTGAATATTACCTTGACATAATTTTTTGTCCTTCATACAAAATTTTATGGGCAAACTCACTGTGCCCAGCTTCCTGAATATTTTTATGTCATGCTTGAGAGAATAAATTCATTTTTAAATTAAATCAGATTATACAAAGTTCACCTTATTCTTGAAGTATTTTATTGATGACATTTTATTTTAGTATGGAGAGGTACACCATCAGACTTACAAGTCCTTTATTAACTACCTAAATGGTATTAATTGTTATATTTAACCTAAACTGTAAATAACCATTTTTTTAATATAATAGTGTACAAGTTTAATGGAGATTTATCATCAAAAAATGAAAACAAGGATGTTCAGAGCTATGTGCATTTAAACTACAACAGCATGTAACTTAAATTTCTAAAGAAAACTATAGTTAAAGGGCAGTTTGATAGAGACAGCTGTTCAACAGATGGCGATTGTTTCTTTATGACAGAAAAGACACCACAAGCTTCTAAGTTTTTATGTAGGGCCTACCCTAGAAATCTCTTTGAAAAGGCAATTTTAGAGGTAAGAAGTCAGAGGGAAACAAGAGTATAAGCTCTATGGGTTAGGTAAAAAAAAGTAAAATTACAGTATGGGAGACTAAGAGGTATTGTAGTTCAATTATGCTAACTAATATAAAAAAGTGATTAAAAATAAGTGGGACTTCCAAGATGGCTGAACACTGATTAACAACAGCTTAACTTCAGCTCTCCCACTATGAAAAAACAAACAGAGAGATAAGGGCTAGTAATTCTGCTAGTCTTAGCACAATTTAGTTTCTGGCTATTAAGTACAGTGCCTAGATGTCAGCAAAGAAGAAACAGAGAGCCTGAAAGAAAAAAAAATCAACAATATAAAAACACTGACTGGGAAGAATTCTGCAGCTGTTCCCAAAAAACAGTTCAAGCTCCAGCTTGGTACAAGAGATGGCTTCCAGTAATTTTGAGGAAATAATAAATCAAATGTGGTCAACGCTGATTAAAATAAATGAAATCCTGAGACACTGTACATCAACTCAAATAACAAAAGTTGAAAAATGGAAGAAACTTTAAAAAGCTTTCATATGAACTGATAAATCTGAAAATACCACAGGTCGAAAGAGGAGGAGAATGGTTGAGTATGACACTGCTCAAGAACTGTTTCAAAAAATGGTACACTTAAGAGGATAGAGCTTACAGGAAAAAAAACTTGAGATTTATTGCTGTAACAGAGAAACTAGAAGGAACAGACAAAGTTAATTTTATAAAAGCACAAATAAGCAAACAACTGAACTGGTATTCCACAGCAGGATTTGTTAACTGAAAGGGCACATATTGTGTAGTAACCAAGACCTCTATTAGTAAAAATAAAATCATACCAGCAGAATAGTTGAGCCTGACAAACCTGTTGTAGAAGGGCAAAGTCTTAAAAAATATAGACAGTAGAGTGTTTGCAGAAAATGATTATTCACTGTACACCAGGCATAAGAGAAGCAAATATATCCTTGAAATCAGTGAATGTCAAGAGGCAGGTATGAGATTCAAGTTGCTGTATTTAGCTGTCTTCAAAATATTTCTTCCTAGGGGAATCAGTCATTTTGTGATGCACAACAAGCTAAGGAGGAATTGCACAGGTTTGCCCAACAAAAATGAGACATCAAACAGAAGAGGACTTTGCTTCTCATTCTTGTTAATAATAAAGCTCTTAGACCTTACCAGGGAGACACTTTCCAATGTTCCAAAGGAAAATAGAGAAAAAAGTACTGGAGTTGACTAGAAGAATTGGGAGTACATTGGACTTGAAACAGGAGTCTGAGATTTGGAGATGAACAGGAAGACCAGCAATAATGAAATTAGTGAACACATGTCGTACTATAAAGCATCACTCAGATATGTGAAGTACAGTTTAGAAGAAACAGTGGCTGAGAAAGACTGGGTTTTTGCTGATTTTGTTAAACTTGTGGGGGGAGACTGAAAGGCTTACACCCCACTTTATGTCCTTAATGTTTGGAAGGACAGTAAAAGGGAGGGAAAGTAATTAAGTAAACAATTTTTGTTCTTAACTCTATTTGCATAAAACATTTCATGATACAAGCTGCATGTTATACAGCAAAGCATTTTACTGATTGCTGTATGTGATAAAGATACTAAAGTAACTAGTCTTTCTTTTTTAGTTTGAAGATTAGGTATTGCAGTACAAAAAGAGAACAAAGCTTGAACAAAAGCATATTTAAGTGAATATGTTCTAATCTTGGACTATTGGTGTGGGGTGTAAAAGTGCACTGATTATAACATATGTAGAGGTGAGATGTTTTCTCTTACTGTTGCAGAGGTGAATGTCTGGATTAATGTCCTTAGTTTAAACTAATAACGTGTCTTTTTGTGCAAGTGTATGAACTTTAAAAATAAGGGAACACTGTGAATATAACGAGAATAAGAAGTTATGTACCTACCATAACGTTCCATGTTAGTTGTCTTCTCTCGCCTTCTTTCTTGCTTGATGGGTTCGGAGCCGATCCCTCGGCTCCGACTCGGCACTTGCTAAGCTCGAGAGTCACTTTTACCAGCTCGAGGCAGCCCCATATCCCATGATGCAAGGCGGTAAGTACCCAGATCTCGTTTGATGACAAAGGGCAATAGCACCAAGCATAAAATACTTCCAAAAGGAAGAAAGAAACTTACAGATGAAATAAGGACCAGATCTGAATGGTCTTAAGCATAACAGTTTCTTATAACAAGGTCTGTCCAGGCCAGGGGAAGGAGGGAGGGTCGAAGAAAGAAGGCGAGAAGACAACTAACATGGAGCGTTATGGTAGGTACATAACTTCTTAATGTTAAGTTGTCAATCTCGCCTTCATTCTTGCTTGATGGGACCGTCCCTAGCACCTCTATCCTGGGTGGCTCAATGGAACAAACTCTTGAGGACTGTAGAGCCAAAACTGGCTCTGTCCCTGGAGGCCAAGTCCAATTTGTAATGGGAAACAAAAGTGTGAGGAGTGGCCCAAGTGGCGCTGCACAAATAGTGTCCAAAGGAAGTCTAGCTTGAAAAGCTGTAGAAGTAGCTAAGCTCCTAGTTGAATGTGCTTTAGGTTTTGAGCACAGCTGTTTTCCCCTGAGTATAAATTTCAGAGATGACCGAAGAAAGCCATCTGGACAAGGTCACTTTAGAAACAGGAAGGCCTTTTTATTATCCGCATAGGAAACAAAAGTTGATCAGATTTTCTAAATTTTTGTTCTGTCCAAATAATATCTAAGTTGACGGTGGACATCAAGATAATGTAGCTTTTGTTCAGCCCTATCTGAATAGTTAGGGAAAAATACAGGAGATCAATGGATTGATTCAAATTGTTCTTTGAAGCGACCTTAGGCAAAAAGGTTGGGTTAGTTCTCAAGGATACTCTGTCTTTGTGAAAAACCAAATAGGATAGTCGAACCGAAAGAGCATGAAGTTCAGACACCCTCCTGGCAGATGTAATAGCCACTAGGAATAAAGTTTTCCAAGAAAGATGTTTCAGGGAACAAGAAACAGCTGGCTCGAAGGCGCCAAGAATCAAGGATGTCAGCACTAAATTTAGATCCCACTGAGGAGGAGGATTCCTGATTGGAGGCTTTAGTAGGAAAATTCCTTTCAAGAAGGCCCTGCAGAGCCTATGGGACATAATATTATGATCTGCGACTCCGACATGAAAGTTGGAGATAGCAGCCAATTGAACTCTGACTGTGGAAGAAGAGGAGCCTGCATGAAAAATCTCTGCTAAGAAGTCCAGGACTGCCTGAACAGGGGCAGTAAAAGGATCAATATTCTTGGCCTTAGCCCAATAAGAGAAACGTTTCCATTTGCTTGTATAAATCCTCCTGGTAGAGGATTTTAGTGAAGCTACTATGATGTCTCTAACTGGGTTAGAGATCAAAGGAAGCCTGGCTAAGGAAGGAAGTGGAGCAACCATGCTGTGAGGTTGAGAGAAGGGATTGACCGGTGCAGCTGACCCGATTGGTGAATCAGAAGATCTGGCACTGGGTCCAGATGCCACGGCTGCACCAAAAGGTGATGATGGAGGAACGGAACCAAACTTGTCGAGGCCAGTAAGGGGCAATGAGAATCAATTTGGCTCTCAAAGCGGTAGCTTTCTGGATAACCTGAGGGATCAGAGGAAATGGAGGAAGGCATAAAGAAGTCCCTGGGGCCAATCCTGGGTCAGAGCGTCTCTGGGGGATGGCCTGATAGAGGAAGAGGCAGAAGAAGTCTGGACATTTGCTGTTTTGGGGAGTAGCAAAAGATCGCACCATGGGCGACCCCATTCCAGAAAAATCTCTTCCGCTATAGATTGCTTGAGAGACCACTCGTGAGGCATGAGAATAGCTCTGCTCAATCTGTCCGCTACAATGTTGGTTTTCCCAGGGATATGCGTTGCTACCAGAAACCGATGAGAGGAGATCGCCCATTGCCATAGTCTGAGCGCTTCTCGACACAAGGGGTAGGACTTGGTTCCGCCCTGTTTGTTGATATACCAAACTACAGACATGTTGTCTGTGTGGACTGCAATTGTCCCTACGGGAAGAAAGTCGTTGAGGGCTTGCAACGTTAAAAGCACTGCTCTCATCTCCAGGACATTTATGTGCAGATGGTACTCGAACGGCTGCCACGTCCCATGAACCATCCTGCCCTGATAATGACCCCCCCCACCCGATCAGGGAGGCATCCGTGGTGACAGTGGCTATCGGGGATGGGGGTACAAAGTACCTGCCTTGGTGAACCTGAGGAGATGTGATCCACCAAGCAAGATGCTCTTTGCATGTCTGAGTCACCAGAATCTGGGGGCGCATTGGAAGTTGCTGGTATGACCATTGTGTGAACAGCATCCACTGAAGAAGGCGCATGTAGAATCGAGCCAGGGAAGAAGAGTAATGGCCGCAGCCATGAGACCTAATACCTTTAGAACCATTCTGGCCTGTACTTTCTTGTTGGCCAGAATGATCCTGACATGACTCTGAATGTCTGAAACTCTTTGATCTGTAAGGGTAGCTGACATCCGAACAGTGTTTAAGTTTGCCTATGAAGGTAATAGACTGGCAGGGCAATAAGGATGACTTTTCGAAGTTGATCGAGATGCCCAAATGAGAACAAAGGTTTATTGTGTAATCCCTGGCTTGTATAAGCTGATGCCTGGTGGTGGCTGACAGGAGCCAGTCGTCGAGATACGGAAACACCTGGAATCCTTGGCGTCTCAGGTGAGCCGTGACCACTGCCATGCATTTGGTGAACACTCTGGGGGCTGTAGTGAGACCAAAGGGCAGGGCTCTGAACTGGAAATGACTGGACCCCAGCCGAGCGGAGAAATCTCCTGGAGCGTCTGTGAATTTTGATGTGATAGTACGCATCCTGAAGATCTATTGAGCACATCCAGTTGTCCTTCTGTAAGAAGGGCAGAATTGACTGAAGAGTGACCATTCGGAATCTTGTCTTCCTGACAGACTTGTTGAGTCTGCTGAGATCCAATATTGGTCTCCAGTCTCCCGTCTTTTGGGGACCAAAAGAACCTTGAGTAGATTCCGGGCTCTGAATGGTCTAATGTAACTGGCTGAATGGCTCTTTTTTGCAGTAGTTTTGAGACTTCTAACTCTGCAATTTCCCTTAGACCGGGTGGTACATCTGGAAGGGAATTTGAGGGAAGGACTTTCCTCGAAAGGAATTATGTAACCCTTGGATATGATCGACTGTACCCATCTGTCTTGAGTGAGGGAATGCCAGGCTTCTGGGTACAGTGATAATCTTCCCCGACTGCCTCCAAGGAGGGACAGCCGGGCAACACCTCAGGGATGCTGAAAGGGCTTGTCAGAGAGGCTCTCTGTTTCCCTGGTTTTCGGACCCCTCTGCCTCTAGAGTGGCGTCTGTTGTTGTTACCCCTCTGCCTCTAGGGGTAAACTGACCACGTGAATCCGGCGTGACTCCTTGGGATTTACGGAACCACATTTTCCCACCTTTCTGTCCTTTGGGATAAGGTCTAGAAGGGGTGGGAAAACGGACTCCAACAGCAGAAAGAGTCTTGCCGTCCTGCTCGCACCTGGTCAAGGTTTCCTTCACCTGAGGGCCAAACAAAGCTGACCCATCAAAGGGAGAATTTGTGAAGGACGCCTTAAAGGGATCTGCAAAATCACATAGCCGCATCCAGGCTTGGCGTCTAAGAGCCACACCTGTACCTGCGGCTCTACTCGCTCCATCCGCAGCATAAGATATTAGCCGCATGGAGGAGTTTGCAATGGAATTGAGGGTTCCTAGCTGCTAAGCAATTTTTTCTTGAGCCCCTGCAGCTGTAGGATCCTGAACTACTTCACCCAGCTCCTTAAGGATATCCCTCTGGAGTCTGGTGAAGTGACATAGGTAATTCAGCGAGCATAGCAACGGTCGCTGAGGAAAACATCCGCTTACCGTACCTATCCATGGTCCTAGAGTCCTTATTAGGAGGATGGGCGGCTACGCAAGCATGTGCAAGTTCCTTTTGGTGGCCGCAGCCACCACCATGGCATCAGCGGGGACACCCTTAGTGAGGAATTGCTTGTCACACGGGGCAGTGATAAATTTTGAAGGCCTCCTAGGGACTGGCTCTACAGAGTCAGGAGCTGCCCACGCCTTTCGTGCAATAACCTGCATAAGGGGTTCGAAGGCGGAGACACCCAGGAGGTGGAGGGCCGAGATCCAAACGCCTCTAGCTATACTGACTCATCCTCAGAGGGATTGTTGGTGGGCCAGTTTCCCCTCTGTTTCAGGAGTTCTAGGATGTCTGAGAAGGAGACATCCTCAGAGGGGGATCTAGGGGATCCCTCTGACTCATCAAAGTCAGTATCCGAAGTGACAGACTCGGGGGAGTCTACATGCTTCCTCTTACAAGTCCTCTTCCTAGGAGGATCTCCCGAAACATCAGGAGAATCCTCGGAAGAGGGGGAAATTCCCAATGGGGAAACCTGAGGCGGAGGATCTCTGGGTCCTGTAGCAAGAGAAGTGGCAGAGATGTCAACAGGTACTATAGAGGGAGGAGCTACGGGAACAGACTGCTGACTGATACCCGTGGCCAGCACACTCTTCATCACCTCGAATGCTCCCCTTCCAGGCAGGTCCGAGAGAACCCGTTCCGAAGAACTAGGAGCTCCAGGGACCACCGAAAGAGAAGTCTCCGAGGCAGATGTCGGAGCCGAGCTCACCAAGGCCGAGGCTCCAAGGGGAAGAGCGGGCTCGGACAAGGGTCCCCTCGGAGGAGACCATGGAAGCCCGACCACTGAATCCCTCTAAGGAAGGTCTCGAAGAGGAGATAAGAGTAGAGGCTGAAGGAACAGAAGGGGGTATCCGTCCTCCAGCCGTAGCAGTAACCGTTCGAAGACCCCAACTCCAAGCTCTGGGGTAGAGTTGAAGGAGGAATTGTAACGGGGTGTGGACCAACAGTCGTCTGTTGAGACGGACTATGTAACATTTGGGCCAGTACCTGTGACTTAAGTAATCTACTGACCACTCTCTCTAGGTCATGATCTGACAGTCTGGATGACCTTGAAGATCGGCTCCGATGGCTCCGTTCCGAAAGAAGAGGTGAAGCCGGAGCCGAAAGTATCGGCTCCAAGGAAGGAGACCTCGACCTCTTCCTGGAATGAGCCATCGGAACCGATACTAAAGATCCTGTCGGAGCCGACTTCTCGGAGGACACCGATGCCTGTGCCACATGGGTGTCGGAACCGATCGGAGCCGACACCGAAGTGGTCGATGCAGATTCGGCACCGATAGCCATCGGTGCCGAAGGCTTTGTTAAGCCAGAATCGGCTCCAGACGGAGCGATCTCGACTGAACAGTCGGGCGAGGCCGCAGACTTAGACACAGAAGCCTGGGCCTTGGAAGATTTTGCTGATTTTGACGGAGCCGACTTAGCCGGAGAGCCCTCCAGCTTAAGAAGGCCCCTAAGTATCAGCTTGTTGCGTCTCTCCTGCAGGACTCTCTGGCTGAAGGAATGACAAATAGCACAGGAGTCCTGCAGGTGAAGAGGCCCCAGGCAATACAGGCAAGAAGTGTGACCGTCTGTCAGAGACATCTTCTGACAGCACGAGTCACACGTCTTAAAACCTGAGACCCTCTCCTTTGACATGGTGCTTAAACACACACACACACCAGTCAAAAAATTTAAATTAAAGAAAATACCAAAAAGGTATTCCTAAAAATAAACACACACACACCCTAACAGGGAGGGGATGGGATGGGTAAAGTTTGACTAAAAAATATTAAAAAAGACAGGGATTTTCTGTCAGGAAATCTAAATAATTAAATTATAACTAACAATAAAGTATTTTTTTAACAAAAGGGGGCTTTAATATTAATAAAGTGAATCACTTACCAGGAGCTGGTAAAAGGAGGACCTCATAAGCGGCGCAAAGCGAGATCTGGGTACTTACCGCCTTGCATCATGGGATATGGGGCTGCCTCGAGCTGGTAAAAGTGACTCTCGAGCTTAGCAAGTGCCAAGTCGGAGCCGAGGGATTGGCTCCGAACCCATCAAGCAAGAATGAAGGCGAGATTGACAACTTAACATGTTTTCTTTTAGTAAATAAGAATTCAATGTGAGTTGAGAGGTTTGCAGCTGAGGGCAGCTATATATTTTGTTCTTATGCTTCCATGGAGATAAGTGGACTTCAAGTGCAGACAATGAATCTCAAGAGTTCTGGGTATTCTTTGCTGAGGGAATCATAAAATTAAATGCTACAAGGGCAAGCAGTAGAAAATAAGGGTTTGAAATTATTGGAAGTAAATTAGAGATAGCAGTTTTCCTAGTAAATAAATACTTTAACCTTAATTTTAGGTTAGGAAATGCCTGTGCACAGCTGTCAATTTGGGACAACTGTTCCCTGAAGATGTACATAGTTGTGTGTGTTTGTTTGAAGCTAATAGTTTATTGGTGCGTGTGTCTATATTTTGAGGGTTTTCAATAAAACAAAGTCTTGTAAAATATGACAAAGGTTCAAATGGAGACAACAAGAAACAACTGTATAAAAGATCAACCTGCCAAACATTAGTGGGTGCGTGTAACACAAAAGCTGGAAAAAAGACATTTTAAAAAGCTGTCATATATAACAGGTGGGAATAATAACTTCTTATAACAGCTAATTGAATGGCCTCACATGTATAGACAAAAAGGTACGAATACTGAATTATATTAAGACATGCAGAGTGCAAATAGCAATGCTGCAGGAGACACATTCGGAAATAAGTAGTAAGGATTTCAGGATGTATACTCAGTAGAATATCACGGACAAAAGAAACTGGGTACTCAATACTAATTACTAAAAGAGCTCCTGTAGTGATAGAAGAGGAAAAAAATAATGAGAAACTTCTGGTACTAAGGGACTACTGGCAAGGGAGGAGAATTACGCTGGCATGTATTTATATTCCACCTAAAACTACCATTATGGAGCTTATGAAAAGTTTGGGAGAAATAGTCAACTTTCAACAGGGAATATTACTTGTAGGCGAGGACTGGAACTTGAGTAGCAACAGTGAGGATGTATCTGGAGGCCCAAAAGGGAAAATATAACAGAAGACGGTAGATTTCTAAAGAAATTTATGAAAATATTTGATATGGAAGATATGAATTCAGTAGTAGGAACTCGAAATATTTTACATGTTATTCCCCAAGGTACAATAACTTGTGCTAGACTACACAAATTATATTGTGCTAGACTAGAAAAATTATATTTCTCAGGAAAGTGTGCATTTAATTGAGTTTCAACATACATCCAATAACTATTTCAGATCATGTGCTGATAAGATAATAATGCAGGGCAATGAAGTAAAAATGAGAAACTGGTGCTTCCCCCTCCTATCTATTAAAAGAGAGGAATTTAAGAAATGGATAGTGGAAATTATGTGAGTGTTATTAGGTGAGAGAGCTATTTCTTCAGAAGTTATAGCGAGTGAGTGAAATAAAATCTAAGTGGAATTTAAAAATGGAGTAGAAATAACAGAAAAGGGATATGGTTAAGAAGTAAAATGAATTGTTTAAATGGGCTGCAGAAGGTTAAAGTACTGCGGAATAAGGGGAAATCTCACAGAATGAGAAGAGATGCAGATGCAGAGTGCTAAGAGAAAGCAATGGAATATCTGGATAAAATACATGAGTGTAGAAAGATTGCTGTTAAACAACTCATTTTTTTATAATTCCACAGCACAAAAAAATGTTTAGCACTATGACAGGCAAAAGAAAGTAGAAAAGCTTCTTGCCAAACTTAGGGAGCCTATAACAAGAAAAATAATCAAAGATCCTGTAGAAGAGAAATATTTTGGAAATTATATGGACATTTGTATAAAGCAGAGGAATGTGGAAATCAAGAAAGGGCACAGATGAAAATATTTACGGAAGACCTAAATATGAAGTATGCAGGAATGTTTTCAGGATCAATGGCAACCATGTAGATGCTTGGCAGCTAGGAACGTAGGAAAGTGAAAAGGAAAGAAAGTGATAAAGATCTGGAAGGTTTTGTTTAATAGTAATTTAAAAGGAAGGAGAAGCATCAACATCCTGGAAGAAAGCTGTTGTGGCCGTGTTACCTAAAGATGACAAAGACCCATCAGACCAGATTCATACAGGCCCACTTCAATTGTAAACCACATTTATAAAGTGTTTATGTCTACAAAAGCTAAAAGAATGGCAAAAGTGTTGGCAAAATTGATAAATATGGATCAGTGTGGTTTTGTGGAAGAGAAGCAAACATTTGACAAGATTAGCAGAACAGTGATGATCCAGAGAGAAGCAGAATGTAAGAAAATACCACAGTTGTTGGTGGGTCTTAATACAGAGAAAGCATTCGACAGACTAAGCTGGGATTTTTATGAGTAGGACATTGCAAGCATTTGCATTTCCCATACAATAAGGTTAATTATATATGAGGGACTGGAGGTAAAAATTAAACTGGGTGAGTTCCTCTCTGGCAAGTTATGTCTCAACAGAGGAACCAGGCAGGTCTGTCCACCTTCATCTTTGTTACTTGCTTTATATTTAGAGCCACTGGTATATTTTTATCAACTAGTGGAGAAGTTGTGGACAATAATAAAGAGTTAACGGGATTTGTCTGGGAGGGAAAGAGGGCAAGGATCAAGGGGATAAAGTTGATCCATCCAGTAAAACAAGTTGGTTTAGGATTACCTGATTTGAAGGGATATTTTAGAGTTGCATAATTAAGGCTCATATACATAACGCAAGCAGAAAGCTATATATCAAAGTGGAAAGGAATGATGACGAAGCAGGAAGGGAAATTCAAGAAATAAGGAGAGAGTCAGATTTTGGATGCAGAGCCTTAAGGAAAATAAGTGTCATACAGAATATTATGTTCATAAAGTAGCAGAAAATATTCTAAAAACAAAGTCAACATGAGAATGGAGAACAATTTTGCTGACAGGGATGACAGCAATTAGGGGTACACAGAAGAGGCAAGAGGAGGCTAGAATTTACTGGAGAAATTGGTAAAGGAACCAATGCACTGGGAACAAATAACTACAGAGGGAAAGGTAAATAAAAGAGAATAGGTCAAGAAGACTTTTGGACTGCAGGCTAGAGACTTGCCTTCCCTAACAGGGATTGATATCAAAGTATAGGCAAGGAGAAATGAATACGGGGATCCTAAGTGAAAGGCCTGCTCTGGTATAGTTTTTAGTTGAATCTAGAATAGACGCTGCTATCAAAAAAGGAATAATTAGTTGGGCCTATAAAATATTGCACAATAGGAACCAATCAGAGGAGGGTAGAAAAAATTGGGAAAAGAAACTGGACAAGCAATTCACAAGGAAGCAATGGGAGGACATATATGTGGCTCCCAAATATGCAACAAGTCTAGAAGATTTAGGATTTTTGTTTGGAAGTGTTTGCACAGGTATTTTTATACCCCAAGCAGACTCCACAAAGAATTTTTCATCAGGTAAATGCCAAATGTTGGAGGTATGACTGGGAAATATGTTTTGGGAGCGTAATGAGTAGGCAGATTTTAAAAATTCCCCTACAGAGTCCTCTGTCGGAATTACAGGACTAGCAAATGTCTAACTAAGGAAATTATTCATTCTGAGTGGGGATACAGGATCTGAATTGCTTGCCTTAAGTTTAATTCTTCTGGCTGCCAAAAAAAACAATTGCTAGAAAATGGAAATCAAAGTCTAAGCCAATTGTATTTGAAATAATGAATATTGTAACAGTGATAAAAGAACTGGAAGTGGGATCTTTATAAAAGTAAAGGAGCAAGTTACAAAATAAAAAATAGAAATTGTAAGAACAATGTGTGTAGAATAATGTTTTGGAGGAGGCATGACGTTTAAGGGAAGGCAGGAATTGAGCAACTTATGTCATTTTGGATCGATGACAGCTATACAAAAAAATACACGTGATGTGTAAATGGGACGATGTTAACATGGTTTATTTTCCTTTATATAAATGTATGTTTGCCTTAAGTGACACTTCAATAAAGATATTAAGTAATTTTTAATTGTAAGAGACAGTACGATTCAACTCTAACACCTGGCTGCCTAAAACTTTGAATCTACTTGAAGCTTTTTCCTTTGGCATCGAAAGGGCATAGATGACTTTCCAAATCATCTTTAAAAAAAAAAGAAAGAAAGAAACTGACACCTGAAATCCAAGAAACTCCCCTCCAAAAACAAAACCTGGTCAAAGAACTACTGAGGAATAGGACAAAAGAAAGGAAACCAAAATTTAGCGCTTTCGTTCCTTTTTTATTTTAACTGAACTTCTTCTGAAATACAAAATACATTCCTATAGAACATGCAAATAAACTACTTTCCACCAAAAACTACCACTACCAATCATATGAGTTCAAACAGGTCACATCATCTGTGACTACTGAAACTGTAAATACACTGGTTAATCCATAAAAAATATAAAATTATAAAAATGCTTTACAACTTTATAAAAAAATATATGATCACATAAACAAGAAAAAACTGCCAGTATATTACATTATAAAGGTTCAAAATAATTTCATTTTAAGTAAACATTTTAAATTAATATTTTCATTGAGGCCCGGGAATCTATCGGCTTTTAACTTAACCTGCCACTTAAATTCCTGAGCATCTTTAAAAAAAAAAATGCATCTTCATCAAGGTCAGTGATCATACGATTTTTCTCAAGTCAGGATAAAGATTTAGTCTTAAAAGCTGCATGGACTAATTATCCAGTTAAAATGAAAGAAAATATAAGATTTGTTACTTGAGCTTCCCCCATTTCATCATCGTCTATTTCCACTATGAATTATAGTTTTCTGCTTGTGGTATGTTTAGGGCCCTTAACTGTTTTGTTCTGAAATACCCCTTCAACTTGGGTAATCCCAGTCCGCCCTG
The DNA here is from genome assembly GCF_019279795.1 of Protopterus annectens. NCBI lineage: Eukaryota > Metazoa > Chordata > Ceratodontiformes > Protopteridae > Protopterus > Protopterus annectens. Next base: position 520,774,901 of record NC_056738.1, on the reverse strand, counting down.
TTCTACTGGAATAATAAGCTTATCCCACTTGACTCTTGTAGTCTTCCCCTCCAATAGTTGGCCAACAACCAGGAAGCCGTGATGCATAAGGTGAGTGAAAGAAGCCTTTTTTAAAATTTTAAATTTGCTCTTTTCCCTACTTTAGTGTGATCTCGGAGTTGGTATAGTTAGGGGGTGGGGGTAAATCCCCCTACCTTGGTCGAATTACTTTTGCAGTGCTGGCTAACTGTGACCATCTGATAAATTATTTTCCAATGTTGTGTTTTTGGTAGTTTAATGTTTTGCTCTCTTATGTTCAATCTTAAACCATTCGCCGTGCTCCGTATTTGATGTGTGAACATAGGGAAGCTGTAACAAGGGGGGGGGGGGTCTAAGCTTGGTGACAGCCTTTCTACTTTCTGTTGCCTGACTCACTGTGCTAAAAGTTTCTGTACTCTAAACAGCAATCTTTCTAAAAACTCATGCATATTATCAAAGTAATCCCTTATTTTCTGTTTAGTATTCTGTAGTTGCTCCTCTTCTTGTTCTCTGAGATTCCCCCTATTTTGCAATAATTTAACATTTGTCAGTCCCTCTAAATAATTCTTGTTACTTAACCATATCTCCCCTTCTTTTATATCTACCATTGTTTAAATTCCACTTCAATTTTATCCCACTCTCTAGCTATATTTTCAGAAGTTTCTATCTTCTCTAATAGTTCCTGAATAATTTCCACTTCCCATTCCTTAAACTCCTCTCTTTTCAACAGATAGGTGGGAAAGATCCAGTGTCTCATTTTTATTTCATTGCCCTGTGTTTTTATTTTAGTTATTACTGGCCCATGATCTGAAATAGTTAATTGGTGCGTATAAAGACTTGCAATTAAACGCACATGTTCCTGTGAAATTTAAATTCTGTCTAGCCTAGCCCAGTTTTTGCATCTTTAGGAACAACACATAAATTAACTTTGAATTCCTAATACAGAATTCACATCTTCCATGTCAAATATTTTCAAAAAATTCTTTATAAATCTACTCTCCTTTGTTATATTTCCCTTTCTGTGACACATCTTCATAGGTGTGTACTAGGCTTATGGCCCTGGAGCCTTTACAAGCCTAGCCCATAGAAGTGCCTTGGTATTGTGCCACCTGATGTTAGTTCCTAGTGCCTGTATCAATTAGAGCCAATGGAGTGATCCCCGGGGAGTGCTTTCTATTTCCCATACATTCATCAAGATTTCTCTTGAACAGGGCCAGTGAGATGCTCTGCTTGACATGTATGGGAAGTCTATTTCAGAGCAAGGGCAGTCTCTGGTTTATGAACCTGTCCCTCCAGCATGTTCTGTTGATTGTGGTAATGAGGTTGAGGTTTCTGGAGCATGTGGTGCGGAGGGATTGGGATTTCTTTAGATGTAGCATTTCTAACAGAGCTGGGTTGGACATGGCTTTGTAAGTCAAGCAGAGATAGCTTCTTAGTAGATGATATGAGACAGAGAATAGCTGGAGTTTTTTTTTTTGAGTCTGTCCATATAGGACATGTGTTTTAAGGCCTAGGATCCTCTTCGTGATGTACTTTTGTGGCCTCTCCAGCTGTAGCAGGTGTCTAGTGAGGTACATGCCAAATGCGGCATTATACTCAATGACTTGTCTAATGAGGGAAGAGTAGAGAGAAATAATGACCTCTTTCTTCCTGGATGCAAAACCCTTGGTAATGAGATGTGCCAAATAGAAGGACATTGACCACAGTGCCAATGTGGTGGTCGAATGAGAGGTTGCTGTCAACCTGTGTTCCCAGATCTCTTATAATGCCTTCAGTGTTCAGTGGGCTCCCATTGATGTGGTAATCAGTAGGAACTGAGTTTTTCCCAAAGGGGATGATGAAGCATTTTTTGGCATTAAGCTTAAAGCCATGGTTTCGACACCAGTCATTGGTCTCAGTGAGGCCTTTCTGTAGGATGTCTGCATCACTTGGGGAGTTAATAATGGCTCCCAGCTTGTAGTTGTCTGTGAACTTGGTCAGCCAGAGTCCCTCCGTGTTGGCCTGGACTTCTGAGAAGTAGATGCCAAACAGGAGAGGACCCAGGACCGATCCCTGTGGGACTCCACTCAAGACTGGTCGGCAGTCTGACTTGGAGTCTGCTACTTTCACACTGTGGGTTCTACCTGTGAGCCAGTTTGCAGCCCACCTAATGATATAGGGGTTGATGCCTAGTTTGGTGAGTTTATCAATAAATTTTGAGTGAGGAATGGTATCAAAGGCCTTGGCCAGATCGAGGTAGGCTGTATGAACTGCCTTACCTTCATCCACAGCTCTGGTGACTGACTCAAATAAGTCAACCATGATCTACCTTTCACAAAGTATCCTGTTAATTAGGGCCATGATGATGTGCTCCATAGCCTTACATATCAAACTTGTCAGGCTAATGGGGTAATAATTTCCAGGGTCTGTAGTCGCTCCTTCTTTATGGAGAGGGATGACTGTAGCAGTGTGCCATTTGGTAGGGACAAAGCCTGAGGTGAAGCTGTGAGTGAACAGGGCACACAGATGCACAGATGTGGTGCCAGGTGACTTTGTAATTCATGCAGAACACACCAGGGATGTTGTCAGGTCCCATGGAAGCTGTATTCTTGGCCTTGGACAATGCAGCTTTAACCAGTGCTGCAGTAATGCTGGTTGCCTGGCATTCTTCTGGTATTGAGGTTGGTCCTTTGGTGGGGTGGGGTAAAGTTGGCACTGGATCTATCGGCCAGTATGTTGGCAATATCTGTTGACTCAGTATAGGAGGTACCATTGCACAGTAACTCAGAGCAAATCTGGGTATGGCCATGGAGATTCTTAACACAACTATAGAAGGCTTTGTGGTTGCTTTTAGTGTCTGCTGCAATTCTGCCTTCATAGCTCGCTTTGGAGGTTTTGATGAGGGCTCTCAACTTTTTGTTGAAGCTAATAAGGGAATTTTTCCAGTCTTGGGACTTTACCTTTTTCTGCAACAGTTTCTTCCTTCTGTTGTAGAGTTTATTAATGGCAGGGGACCACCAGATTGGCTTCCTTTTTTTTTTGGAGGATAGCGTCTTGGTTCTGTTGGGTGTGGCTAGTTCCACGCATTTATGCACGTGTTCGTACAGTGCACTGGTGTATGATTTGGCAGCTTTGAAGAAGTTTTTCATGGTGGATACATTTGCGGGGGCTGTGAGTGAAATGTGGATTTCCATGGTGATAAGTTTGTGGTCGGATCTAACCAGGGAGGAATTGACTACTGGTGTAGAGCAGTGGTTTCCCATGTTAGTAATAACACGGTCAAGGATGTTGCTTCCTCTAGTGGGGGGTAAGAATGAGCTGGTCCAGGGCATTGGAATTGATGAATTCCAGGAAGTGTTGAGCCAATGCATTGGTGCATGAGTAGTTTTCCCAGTTGATGGAGGGGTAGTTGAAGTCACCTAGTATGAGTGTTGGGTTGGATATTAATAGTTTCCAGGGTACTTAGGAATGTGGAGTGGGAGTCTTGGGACAACATGGTTGGGGACCTATAGCAGGCTACGACCTGAATCGCCATCTTATCCAATGTTAGTTTTTCCTGGAGTATCTCAGATGCGTTATGCTGGGCTACTAGTCTGGAGGTGTGCATATCCTTTATGAATATGGAGACACCACTGCCTTTGGAGCTTCGGTCCATGTTCTGAGGCCAAAAGATGTGGAATGAGTTTATAGCCTGGTAGCGCAGGGGTGCTTTCTGCTGCTTTAAACCAGGTTTCCGTTACAACACAAATGTCGATGTTCTCCATTCTGAGGAGTGCTTCGAGTGAGTGCATCTTGAGATTTAGACTTCTAGCGTTGAGCAGCATGACCCTCAGATTGCATTTTTTTATAGCTGTTACAGTGATAATTTGGTCTTTGGAACACAGCCTAAAAAGGCACTATAGGGGTGGCAAGAGCCTTAGCCAGTACTGTTGCAAATTAAATTCCAGTCCCTACCTATAAGTAATATTCCTTGCTGAAAGCTGATCATTTCTCCCAGAATTTTCTTTAGCTCCATTATAGCAGTTTTCGGTGGAATATAAACATATGCCAGTATAATCCTCCTCCTACCTTGCCAGTAGCCCTTTAGTGCTACAAATCTGCCATTATTGTCTTTTTTCCTCTTCAATTACTATTGGAGCTCCTCTTGCAATTAATACAAGTACTCCTCTCTTCTTTTGCCCCAGGTATTCCACTGAATAACCATCCTGAAAACCTTTCTTTACCAAATTCAGATATTCGGTTCTTTCCAAATGTGTCTCTTGCAGCACAACTATTTGCACTCTACATTTTTTAAATATAGTTCACTACTCTTTTTTTCCATCTGTGAGACCATTAACATTTAAAGATATTATAAAAAGAATCATATTCCTGAGGGATTATTGTTCCCACTTTTTATGTATAACAGTTTTTTTGTTAAATGTCTAATTCCAGCTTTTTTGTTGCATGCAAGTACTGTCTGGCAGGTTAATCTTTTACACAAATATTTCTTGTCATCTCTATTTGAGCCTATGTCGCATGTTGCAGAAAGTACAGTTTTGTACCTACCATAAATGTAGATGTTCGAGTGGTTATACTGCTGCAGTCATCACACTTGGGTTTTCCTGTCATCAGGCGGTCCTGCAGTCGGCCGAATCCCAAAGTCCTGGTCCAGCATCGGTTGTCGTCGCCTCTTCCCTGACGTCAGTGTGACGGGGTATAAAAGAGACAGCCAATGCCATTTTCTTGAGTTTTTCTTGCTCCAGATGTCAGGTGCCCCCAACTAGGAAGGCAATACAATAGCTGTGCAACAATACCTTAGTAGATAAACAATAGTACTAGCTGTTAGCAAATACACCATATAGACATGCATCCAATTGATTGATGTACATGGAGTTGTAACTAACACCCTGGTATGTAGAGGGGATGGAGGGAGGGTAACCTGGACTGCAGCAGTATAACCACTCGAACATCTACATTTATGGTAGGTACAAAACTTTACTATGTTCATCGTGCTATACTGCTGCAGTCATCACACTTGGGTAGAATCCCAAAGCTATGGAAGGGTGGCTGGTACTAAACTGGGTTAGGTGATGCTAGGATGCCCTGCAGAACTGCAGTGGCAAAACCAGCTCTGGTTTTTGAGTATAATGGAAGGTGGTAGTGCTTGGTAAAGGTGTGCACTGAACTCCAAGTAGCTGCCTCCAGAATGTCTTCGGTTGGAACCCCTCTGAGAAAGGCTGCTGAGGTTGCAGTAGCCCTGGTAGAATGGGATCTAATATTGACAGGCACTGCCTTCCCATGGTGCGAGTAGCAAAAGCGGATACAATGTGCTATCCATATGGAGATGGTCTGTTTTGAAATAGCCTTTCCTTGTGAACCTGCAGCATATGATCCAAAGAGTTGGTCAGTTTTTCTGAAGATCTTTGTCTTATCTTAATAGTAATGTAGCTGTCTGTGAATGTCCAAAGAGTGAAGGAGCCTTTCTCCTTTATTCTGTGGGTTAGGATAAAAGGTGGGTAAATGAATGGTCTGATTCAAAGCCACACTGGATACTACCCTTGGGCATGAAGGTAGGGTTAGTTCGTAAAGAGACTGTCCTGATTGAAAATGATGAAAGGTTCCACTGCCATAAGTGCCTGTAGTTCTGAGACCCTGCATGCTGACGTAATAGCCAGTAACAAGGCTGTTTTCCAAGACAAGTATTGTAGTTCTGCTGAGAAGGCTGGTTCGAAAGGTGGCAGCGTTAACTTTTCTAAAACGAAGTTCAGGTCCCAAGTTGGTGTTGGTGGTTTTCTGGGGGTCTTATATTCTTAGCCCCTCTGAGAAACTGCCTAAGTAAAGGGTATGAGAAAATTGGAGGATCCGTATTAAATTGAGCTGAAATGGCTGAAGCATGGATCTTAATGGAGGAGAAGGAAAGGCCTTTGTGTAGCATCTCAGTTAGGTATTGCAGTATGTGAGGAATGTTTGGTATCCAGGGATTTTGACCTTTAGCCTGGTGCCATGCACAAAATCTTTTCCATTTGTCTGAGTAAGTCTTCCTGGTGCTGGGCCACCTGGCCTCCAAAATGACATTCAGGACGTCCTTTGAGAGAAGTGTTGATTGATAATTTAAGGAATTCTCCATGCAGCTAAATTTAAAGTTCTGAGCTGGCTGTGACGGGTTTGAGAGTTTTTCTGAGTCAACAGTAGTGGGAATTGAGGCAAGATCCATGGAGGGCTGTGAGTCAAGTTCCTTAGTAATGGGTACGAGTGCTGGCGTGGCCAGTCCGGAGCAATGAGGATCATTTGTGGTCTCTCTGATCTGACCTTCAGTAATACCTTGGTCAATAGAGGTAGTGGAGGGAAGGCATAGACTGTCAGTGTTGTCTAACTGAATGATAGAGCGTCCACTTTCCAGGCTAGGGGGTGATAAGTCCTTGTGAAGAATTTTTGTAATTGGCAATTGTTGGGGGAGGCAAATAGATCTATGTCTGGACATCCCCATCTTTGAGTTATCATTGAAAATACTTGTGGGTGTAGTCTCCTCTCGTGAGGGTCTGCCATATTTCTGCTTAATTCGTCTGCCAATATGTTTTCCTTTCCTGGCAGGAATTGTGCTTGTAGTTGTACTTGGTAGGTCAACGCTGTGTTCCATAAGGTCATAGCCTGTCTGCATAAAGGGTAGGAGTGCATTCCTCCCTGTTTGTTTATGTACCACATAACTGTGGTGTTGTCTGTCCTTATTAGAAGTTGTCCTGGATGCAAGAGGTCCTTGAAGGCTGTCACTGCATTTTGCACAGCTAGCATCTCCTTTTGGTTAATGTGAAGATGCATTTGTTTTGCAGACCATTTGCCCTGTATGCACTGTCCTGTCATGTGTGCTCCCCAGGCGTAGTCTGAAGAATCTGTTGTCATGGTTTGGTTTGCTGGAGGTAAGACGAAAGGAAGACCCTTGTTTATTTGACATGCTTGAGCCCACCATAGGAACTCTTTTTGAAGGCAGGGAATGATAGGTATACTTGTTTCGAGGCTGTGGCTGTGTTGAGACCATACACTTTCCAGGTACCATTGTAATTTTCTCATATGCAGCTTTGCATATGGGATTAGTTGAATGCATGATGCCATGAACCCCAATGCCTGCAGGATTTTCCTTGCAGTGAGCTGTGTAAAAGTTGCTATCTTTTTGAAGTATTGAGTCAATTGTTTTTGTTTGTCTGGCGTGAGGTAAGCCATCTGGGCCATTGTATTAAAGCTGGCACCCAGGAATATTATCTGTTGCGAGAGTATTAGTTTTGACTTCTTTTGCTTTACTGTGTACCCTAGGCAACTGAGCAGCTGTGTTACAAAAGCCAGATGCTGTAATAGAATGTCCTTGCTGTCCGCTTGGATCAGGCAGTCGTCCAGATATGGATAAATTTGTATTCCCCGTTGTCTGCAATATGCAATTACTGATGCCAGGCATTTCGTAAATACTCTGGGTGCAGTAGGTAAGCCAAAGGGCAATGCAGAGAATTGATAATGCGTTGTACCTGCCAAAAATCTGAGGTATCTTCTGCAATCTTGTCTGATAGGGACATGCAGGTATGCCTCTTTGAGGTCCAACGTTACCAGCCAAGACTCCTTGCCCAGCATGGGAAGGAGCTGCTGTAGTGTGAGCATTTTGAATTTGGGTACCTCCAGGTATGTGTTTAGAATTGAGAGGTCTAAGATGGGCCTCCAGGCTTTGTCCTTTCTTGGGACTAGAAACATTCTTGAGTAAAAACCTTGACCTTGCTCCTTTGTAGGTGCCTTTTGAATTGCTTTCATATCCATGAGAGCTGAAATTTGCATTTGAGCCTCTGCCCATTGGTTTGGAGGCAGATTTGGCATGCCTCTCATCCGTGGTAAAGTGTGGAAATGAAATCTGTAGCCTCGGGTAATAATGTCCAGAATCCATTTGTCCTTTGTTATGATGCGCCAATTTTGTGGAAATAAAGGCAGTTTTCCTCCCAAAGGTGCTGCCAGGGCAATTTTGCTTGGCAGGCGAAGAGGGAAGTCATTGTGTTTGTTTCCTGAAGGGTTGAGATCTTTCGTCTCCACCTCTGAGTTGTTGTATGCCATTGTCTAGGCCTGAAAGGACCTTGTGGCTGGCCTCTGCCCCTTGGGCGCCTGTACCTACCTCTTTGGGGTCTGTCTGATGCAGGAAAGGACCAGTTTTTTGATGGCCAGTTACTGCTGAAATGAGGAGGTTGTACCTGTAAAAAATCTTTAACTGTTTGCATAGATTTTGCCTTTTCTTACGTTTTCTTTAAAACTTCCTCTGCTTTGACACCAAATAACACATCTTTCTGCAATGGAGCATCCAATAACTTTGCTTTGACATGTTCTGCTAAGGCTTGTTATTTAAGCCAAGCATGCCTACGTATTACAGACCCTGTGACAGCTGCTCTACATGAGACTTCCAATGAATCAAAAATACACCGTAAGGTATGCTTTCCCACCTGTTCTGCTGCATGCAGCAAATCCTGTATCTCTTTAAAATCAAATTGAACTGTCTGAGGGATCAGTTTCTGCTTTAACTGTGTAATCAAATACTGTTGGTATTTTAGCATGTGGAATTGGCAGTTTAAGGCCCTCATGGCCAAAGTGGCAGACGTATACACTTTCTTTCCCCATCTTTCTAATGCTCTGGAATCTCTTTCAGAGGGAAGTGGATTCTTAGCAGTAGAGGCCTTAACCCCTTGGGGACCCTGAGAAATGGTCTCGGGGTCTGCAGTAGGGCTTTTGTATAGAAACTTATGAGTATCAGGAACTCGGTAGTATCTGTCTGGTTTAGCTGGTGCTGGAGGTAAGGAATCTGGGTTTAAACTGGATTCAGAGAAAACATCATCCAAGATGTCTAAAACTGGAGGAATTGCCAGGGGTCTATGCTGTGGAAGAAGAAGAAACTCACAGAGTCTTTTCTTGGAGTCAGAGTAATCTTGGCCTTCCCAGTGGAAGTGTTCCCTCATGGTGTGTAAAGTTTCCCCAAAAGAGTAGTCTTCAGGGGGGGAGACAGATGGAATGGACTCTTCAGCATCTGAGTCTTCATAAGGAGGGAAGGAGTAATCCTGGTCGTCAGAGATGCCTGAGGAAATGGATGCTTGGTCAGAGGAAAGATAATCTTCCTCCAGTCTAGGCCTTTTGTCAGGTGGGGGTTGGGATCCCCTGATAAGGGTAATTAAATCCTCAGCCATCTTAAGCATCTGTTTTTTAGGCAAAGGGGCCTGTGGGGGGGGGGGTGTGGCCCTGTTTTTCTAACTTTCAAGGGGGCTTTGAGTTTAGCATAAGGCTTGGCAGAGATAGTTGTCAGTTTGAAAACACCTTCAGAGACCGAAGGCCTATCCAAAATTTCCGGATCCCCGTCAGGGCTGGCGTCCGAGGAGTGAGGTGGAACCAGTTCCTGAGGCCCAACTGCTTCGGTTTGGGAGGCCGAATTTCTGAATCAGCGGTAGTCAGGGGCTGCGAAGGCGCCTCACTGAAAACCGGAGACCCGGCGTCAGGCCTTGCTGAGGCCTCGGTATCTGGTCTTGGCCTTGGCTGCCGGTCCTTATCTTTGCATTTTTTAATCATTGCTGATGTCGGTTGCTCCGACGGCATGCTATACTTAAATTTTCTGCCAAAATAATGCTGGGCGAATTCTGCCCGACGTTTAATTGTACGTTTGTTGAACCTAGCACAAAACCAACAACCAGAGACGTCGTGGTCTGGGCCTAGGCAAGGAATACAATAAGAATGAAAATCCTTATGAGGTATTTGCTTCCCACAAGAAATACAATTATTAACTTTGTCTGACATCGGTCTGAGGCAAGAAAAGTTTCCCCAACGGGGTACTTAGCTTTAGAGAAGACTTCGGGCTGAAACTCGATTCGAAAATTTCAGGAGCTGGCCGACCAGCACTTCTGAACTGCTTCTGCTTCGGGCACCGTGCGGCAAGAAAGACTGAAGAAAATGGTGTCAGCTGTCTCTTTTATACCCGTCACACTGACATCAGGGAAGAGGCGACGACAACCGATGCCGGACCAGGACTTTGGGATTCGGCCGACTGCGGGACAGCCTGACGACAGGATAACCCAAGTGTGATGACTGCAGCAGTATAGCACGATGAACATCTTTGTTTTACTGAAACCCCTCAAATAAAAATACACAGACACACACACCTAATACCCCCCAAAAACTTACTAACTTAATAACACACAAAACTATATACATCTTCAAATATTGAAGATTTACCCCCATCTAATAGGAACAAAAGTTCCAAACTGACAGCTACACACAGACTTGAGATAGAAAGAAAGATTATTCATGTTAAGACGCATGGTAGAGTCTGTGAATCTTAAGTGCTGTCTGGTTTTGCCTTATCTTTATAGCTCTTCCAGCTGGAAAACACTTAAAGAAAACATTTTCTCCAAGCCATTTCTCTTTATCAGACTGTCTGCTAGTGACATAAGAACCAGATACAGGACTGTTTACTAGAAAAAAGACCTTATAATATTCAATATTCTTTTTCATTTACTTTCTTTCTTTTAAAACCTGTTACTATATAAAGCTAATGGCTTTAACCCAGTCACTCCTCATTGCAAGAATGATAAAAACACACTTTCTTTTTTCATGTTTTTAACCAGATCTCTTTTTTACATTGCAATGCCTACATTTCTTAAAACTGAAGAAGAAAGAGAAGGGAGAAAAACAAAAAATAAACAGAAGCACATATTTACAGTAGTATCACCATTACACTTAACAATAACTGAAAAAAACTTTATAACATGCAGAGAAAATCATGCACCACTTAAGTAATACTGTTAAGAAACACATTTGTTTTACTTAAAGTTAATTCTCTCCCTCCTCTTCCCCTCTCCTGAGTATTTTTCTAAACATTAATGAAATGAAATAGGGCATAATTAAGAGTCTCTTACAAGTTTAACAAAGTCCAAACAAGTCCAACATTTCCAGATTTTCTTGTTCTGTCCTGTTTCGTAAATATAATTATTGCTTTTTATTCCCACATTTATCAATTTCCAAGTTACTGATTTTAGTCTCCAAACATTACTGACATGAAGTAGGGCATATGCTTTAGTTCCCTACATGTTTAATAGGGTCCAAATTTCCAGATTGTTCTGTTCTGCCCCTGCTCATCTCCCAAACACTGTTGCTACTTCACTTCCAGTGCACTCCTGATTCTTTTTGTCAACTCCTGTGCTTTTTTCCCCTCTCTCAAGCATTTTCTGTTGAAACACTGGGAAAGGTTTCACTGGCACAGTCTCTCTGTGGTCTTTATTACCAGAAGAACAAGAAGCAGAATCTCCTGTTTCACATCTCACTTCTTGTTGGAAAAACTTTTGTAATTCTGCCTTAGCATGTACTTCATCAAAAATGTTTTTGTTCCTCCAGGGAAAAAGTATTTTGAAGACAGTTGGGAAAAGCAGTTTGAATCTCATGCCTGCTTCTCGACATTCCCTATATAATGGAATACATGTATTCCTCTTCTGCCTGGTGAACAATGAGTAGTCATTTTTCACAAACACTCCCATTTTTTAGTACTTTGTCCTTCTGCCACACTTTTGACTGAATCAACTCCTTCGGCTGGTTAATTTTGCATTTTTACTGTTAAAGGTCTAGGTTGTTTTCTCATAGCTAGGTTTGGAGTGTATGCACAATGAGCCCTTTCAATTAATAATTCCTGTTGTGGAATACCAGTACAGTTGCTTATTTGTGCTTTCATGTATTAATACAGTCTCCTCCTTCTAGCTTCTCAGGTACAACAGAAAATCTCTCAGTTTTTCCTACATGTTCCGCCTTCTAATTCTATTATTTTTTGAAACATCTCTTCTTGTGCAATCTAATTCAGACAGCCTTTTCTTCATTTTGGCCTCTGGGTTTTGCGGTTTTATCATATCATCTGAGTATCTCTTTACAGCTTCTTCCATTTTTCCAGCCTTTAATTGTTTGAGTTGATACACTTCAACTATGTTTCATTTATTTTAGTCAGGTCTGTATATGCAATTGTTTTATACATTCCTCAAGGTTACTGGAAGTTATGTCTGTAGCTTGCACTTCTTTTTGCTGAACAGCTAGAGTACTTTTCCCAGTCTTTCATCACCATTTGTAGCTGATTTTCATTCAGGTCCTCTGAATTTCTTTTTTTCCTGGCATCCAGGCAATGCACTTACTAGTTAGTTATTTTAATTTACTCAGAAATCCAGGTTCACTGTCTTTCTTTGCCAAGTTTCTGTTTTCACACTTGGAGAGAGAGAATTAAGCTGCTACTCAATGTGCTGCCATCTTGGAAGTCTGGTTATGAATTCTTATTAATTTAAAAAAGTGCTTGAATACTTATGAACAGGTGTTGAATATTACTTTTTTTTTTTACAAGGTAAATCATTTCTTTCTTTCCCTACTGTAAATGGTTACTAGTTCCCTTTTAAAAATGTTAAAGAGTTTGTTTCTTTCAGCTATATATGAAATTAAAACCACTTATTTTCTTTTAAAGTTTAACCAGTCAAGATTCGGAAGAAGGCAGCAGTCTAAAGATGGCCCAGAAGTCTATGGGGTTACAACCGCATAGACTGGAAGGGGATCGGACTGCAAGGTCTGCAGTCTGTGCATAAGAAGTAGGCAGTGCACGCATGTGTACTTGGTCAGCATTCCGGCATTGCTTAACAGGGAACTGTGGACTGGGGAATTACAACTGGCTGGCTTAGCTGCTTAATGGGGAACTGAGGACCTTGAGAACAACTGCTATGAATGGACCTTATCAGAGCTGCTGCTTGCTCTGAATGGGGAAACAGGACTCTGCATTGGAATACTGGCGTATGGAGGAGGATCAGAGCACACTTTCAGGTGTGTGTGTGTGTGTGTGTGTGTGTGTGTGTGTGTGTGTGTGTGTGTAAAATGCCGCAGTTAACTATAACTGCTGGCTAGACAGAGTATGTCAGGGTACAGGTAGCAACAACCTGAATTCCCTACCCACCACCACTTGTGAAAAGCATTCAGATTTTTGTTCTGTTGTGTTCCTCATAAAATCTGTGGTTTTCTGGATTTTCAAATAGACTACAGCTATGGTTGTGCAGTGATTAGCATTGTTGCCTCACAGCAAGAGGTTCTCTGGTTCGATTCTCAGCAGGAGTGCCTTCTGTGTGGAGTCTGCATGTCCTCCCTGCGGTTGATCTGAACTTTAAAGACATGCAGGTAGGTGTGTGCATGTGTGGGTGTGCCTTCTTTGAAGGTTGGGTGCCAGGCTGGCAACTCAACACTGTAAAACTTCACTGCCAGTCATGAGCGGACTGGAGTTCCACTGTGGTGTGGTGACCCCTAAACAGTAAAAGCCAAAAGGCATTCTTCAGAAAGTACATGGTAACACAAAACATTTTATTCTAGCAATTTTCTAAGTTTATAAGATCAATATTTGAAATCTGCCCCTATTTTTGGGGCTGTGTTCTCTCATTATTGGCTTTGTGCAGGTTTTTTTTCTGCTAAGAGGTTGGGAGCTATGGTGAGAACTGAATTCACTGAATATGTTTGGGGGGGGCTATATTCCCCCATTATTGGCTTTGTCCAGCTGTTTTGTGCTAAAGGGTTGAGAGCTATGGTGAGAACTGAATTTACTAAATAATAGCCATTTAAGTTTCAGCCTTCCTGTCTTTCAAGAAACACCTGATTTGCCATAGGGGTATGTTGCTCTGACTGTAGTGCACAGGGTCCTGGGTTCAAGACTTGGCAATGAAATGCATGGTGGTAGCACATTTTATTCTAGTAACTTTACCAGGTTAGACGAGCAATGTTTAAAATGTGTCCCTGGTTTTTGGCTTTTGTCCACCCCCAATAAATGTTGGCTTTTTCCAAATTTCTTGTGCTCATGTGCTGCAAAGGTGAGAGATATAGTTGAGTGAATTTTACAAGGAACTAAGAGCTTTAGGGGAACAGATGTTTAGTGCTGCTTATGCTGAGTCTGCTTGCATCCTTAACAGCACAACAGGAAGTGTACTTGCTTTCGATGCAGAAGGCTGTGGGTTCTGCTCCCACAGTATGTAGATGCATTGCTGATACTGTACTGTGTTGTACTTTTAAAGGGGGTGGATGCTGCAGTCCTCAGAATGTCCTCTTTGGTGTAAAAACCTAGTAACTATTAACCTGTTATCAATTTGCCATCCATTTCCTGTTGCAATATTACTAGCTTATCATCTTTTTAATGTAACTTGGGCAATTTACTCAAGGGCAACAGGCACTTTATTTGTAGATGAAACAATGAAATATAGAAGTATGAGTAGACTATGGAAATGTTATGAATTGGACAGTTTTGTCATTATTGATGCATGCATTTTGTTTCTTTGTTTACTGGAAAAATGTTCAAAACAATAAATTTAAAATGCCCTCTAACAACTGTACTGTATTATACAAGGAATATAATTTAATAAAATCAGAACGGTGCATCAAAGAACACATGTAAGTTTTGTGTGCGAGGCGCCTATGATTTGAAAACAGCCCAAAATTAATCTTTATCTGCCACTGGCCAGATGTATTTTCTTTGAATGTGGGTTTCAATGCTGTTTCAATGAATGGCAGGGAGTTTCAAGGGCAGAGAAGTTTTAAAGGAGTACAACGGGTTTCTATAAAACATTCCTTAACTTCTCACCCCTTTTGCTCCCTATTTACAGTTCCCTCCATCAAGCAACAAAGCACCATCTAAAATATTTATATTTCACTTTACTCGTCTAATAGGAGCCTACCGTAGTGTACTATGTAGCTTTTGTTTTCAAATCCATTCTCTCACGAGTTAGTAAAGTTTGCTGGAGTCACCCAAATACTGCTGTCATCAAGGCAAGGCAGTTCAGGAACTTTTTCTTAGCTGTTCCCTCTCCCAAAGTTACATCACCATGGCTGGCCTCTAATTCCAAGCAGAACAATGAAACCCACCCATTATGTGATGTCACCACTACCTTGTCCTTCCCCTACCCTGGAGTGTGTAAAACCATTTGTAGGAGGTAGGGAAGTTCTTCATCTTTCTTTGTTTTCAGTACGCTTATTTTTTCTATTGAAACGTGTTGTGTGAGTGTCTCTCTCTACACTGGCTTCTGTTGTGATTCATACATTGGTGAGTGTGACAATTTCTTTCTAACTGTAAAGGGCAAAGTCTAACTGTTATTTCGCTCATTGTGTTTGCTGAAATAAATCTTTGTTTTACTCCGGTCGCTATACTGCAGTTCACACGTGCATCCCAAAAACATAAACCATTGACTGTGAGCCGTTTGCTCAAAATTGCGACGGATGCACATGTGGACTTTGCTATTACATGCTCCTTTACTGCTTTAGTATTTTAAATTATTTTCCTTTGCTGCAGCATTTGCTGAGCTAGTGCACGTGGCTTTGTTGGTATTCTGTGAATTAAAGCAAGTAAATCTACACCCCACCCCCCAGGTCATTGGGCTTTGTTTATATG
Organism: Protopterus annectens; assembly: GCF_019279795.1. Taxonomy (NCBI): domain Eukaryota; kingdom Metazoa; phylum Chordata; order Ceratodontiformes; family Protopteridae; genus Protopterus; species Protopterus annectens. The sequence continues at coordinate 520,759,489 of NC_056738.1, read as the reverse complement.
TACTGCACTAAAGAGGCTGAGCGCGGTTTGATATCAGCCATTCTAATCTAACCTTATTCATGGGCACTTTACTGCAGTTCATGTCACCCCCCTTTCTATTTAAGGTTCAGTTAACTTGCTCCCATACACATGGTAGTTACAGTCGCCATAGCAATCTTAGTCTAGTGCTGGAGCTCTGAATGAAAGTCTTGTAAAACCCCTTCATTATTTCACACTTCATTTTTAAAGTCAACACACACTTCAGCATCATGATTTGAAATCATCATGTAATTGTCAGTTGCTAAGTAGCACTGCAAAACCCTATAGCTACTAGTTTCCCCTGCAACCTCAGTGCTAATAATTAGCACACACATTATGAAATGAACAACTTAAAGTCCACACAGACATGTATTATTCTGTATAAGGTTAAACGTGTTTAAAAAAAGAAATGTAAAGGGAAAAGTGTCCCGTTACGCTCAGCAAATGCTACTGCTGCTAATTTAAATGAGTTTACGCCGAAAAAAGTTTCTCGCGTTTCACTTCATGTTGTTACGAGGAATTGTTTGGCCCATAAACTTTGCCGTAGTTTCATGTGTTGCAATATGAAGATTTTAGGGTAAAGTTCACTATGAAATGCGGTTTTGTGAAAGATCACTTCAGCATTTCGGTGTTTTTTTTCATACTTTAGCTGTTTATGAACTTTGCGTTATTTACCACTAGAGTAAACAAATATGTACAGAGCGAAAACTATATTCGGGCACCTTGCTCCATCAGTGGCAACTCGGAAGTGTTCTGTTTAGAAAGTTGATGGTAGTGCTCCATTGGAAGATGCTGCCAATGATACTGTAGTGGTTCATCGATGCAGAACTGCAACAGCAAAAGCCAAATGGGGTTCTTTTAAGGTTAAAAAAAAAAGCAGCAGATTTGTGGCTCATTTCACCCAATCTACCTTCTGGTTATAGCCGGTGGAATCTAGTGTATTGTAACACAAAATCTTATGCTTCATACCATTGCAAATGGTAGTGTTATTTTGGAGTGTATTAAAGATTCACTTTGCAGTGTGTCACTTAATAACAGTGTTGCATTGTAAATGCAGACCTGGAGCACAGGAAATTGAGTTTACTGACTTTGCAGAACTTGGTACAGGTGTGCTCCACTATGGGAATAGGAATTTAGTGGCTATCTGATCACATGACCCTGTTGCAGCTGGCTGTCAGACTGCATGGTGCAGTTTGGGAACTGGGATGCACCTCAATGAGGAGCTTCCTCATTTTGAAACATTCAGTTTTCCCCACTGAAATTTTTAAACAAAATCCATGCCAAATAATGAGTAATACGAATTTACCAATAGAAGTTCTTGTAAGTGTAAAGTGGTCCACTGTAACCATGCCGTGAGCATACTACTGTAAGTAAAGAGTGTTAAACATTTTGCCCATGTGAACCGTGTTGTGAGGGGTCTTGTTGCCCATTTTGGGAAGGGAAATTTGAGTTCTATAATCAAAGGAAATGTCTTTCTTCATTTTTACCTGTTTGCAGTAATTGTTTCCCTTAAATATTTCTTCTGCTGGCTGAGGCATTAATCCATTTTTAAATGCTGTACTTGGAATGGAATTCCATTCTTAAGGCAGAGCTTGCATACTACTCCAGTTATTTTTTATATTTATTTATTTGTAAAATACGTGCCTGGGCTGGGCATCACTTCACTCTTTATTTTTGTTTATGCATTTATTTGTTTAAGTGGATGAGCTGGTACAAACACGTTTCATCAGCAACCTGAACTCAAGAATGCACACAAATGAACAATGTTATGATACAAGATGCAATGTAAAACACAAGAATATGGCATATTGACAAAGCAGTGTGCATTTCATAAAATTGATAGGCAGTAGTGTGCAAAGAAGGGGAAGAGTCACATACAAAGTTTAGAGCATATAACAAATATATTTGCAGTAGTACACAGAATATTGGTGGTTAAGTTGGAGCTAGCCCCAACTACACATCCTAACAGAAAACTTTATTGCACTCTTAATTTTTAACATACTGTTGCAGTGTGCTATTGTGTACGTAAAATTCATATATTACGTTTATGCTTTTTTTCACTGCACGTATGGTAAAATATGCTTGTAGCCTATTCATTTCTCTCTTGCATGTGTTGGAGATGTAAATCAGGTCAGAAATGTTATAACTATATTTTGATTTCACTTTTCTAGCATTATTCCCTACCCCTATTGTTTAAAGTGGTAGTTACGGCTGCCATAGCAACCTAAGTCTAGTGCTGGAGTTCTGAATAAAAGTCTTGTAAAACCCTTTCATTAATTTACACTTACTCAGCCGTTTAGTGAGTGTAAAAAAAAAATCAACCAAAACACTGCCAGCAATAGTGTTTGCGTGTTTGTGTACAGAACAGTAAACTAAAAACAAATACAACGTGCACTCTGCTTTTCGTTAAAAGTAACTTGTAGATATACTCCTCATGTAGGATTTCGGCTGTAAGGAGAAGGTGTGTCTTGATGTGATACCTTATGTGTCTCATTAGTTTGGTTCATGTACTAGTTGGTTACCACACGCAATGCTTTTTAATCTTTCCTGTTTTTCCTTGTGTACCCGATTTTTGTTTGGCAGGGTATCAGCTCATTTTAAGGTTTTCCAAGTGCTAAAAGTTTTTATTGGAAGAACGCAGTTCAATAGCACATATGCACAGTTCATTTTTTTATATCTGTTGTTGTATTAGGGCTGGTTCATTCACTGGGTGGCAGAATAGGTGTCTGCACCAGAGCTGGTAGGCTTTTATATACGTATATGTAATACATAATAGGGACAGGATAGTGCTTTCAGTTATATTAATTCCAGAAACATGAGAAAAATGTCAATGTACATGGCTCGTTATGGTTTTCTACATATCATCTGTATCCCATGATCAGATTTACAACTTTTTTCTGTACCGTTTGTTTACAGACTTGCACCCCATTTCATAATCATGTGGCCTATGACTGCTTTGCTGCACTCATTCAGTCTCTGCCTTTTTTATGGCAGTGAAAAAAGTTTTATTTCTGGTTGTGGTAAAATCTTTTATTCAGTTTATTGGCACATTTAATTTATCATGCGTATGAAAATATGCAGGTTGTGGCGAAGAGACTAAGGCATTCATGTGTACACTAAAATATTGCTGGTATGTATGCACCTAAATAGAAGTCTTCTGATACTTTATCTTTACTGTATGTGATTCAACTTTGGTTACACAGTATATACACACTATAGAAGAATGACAGTATTTTGTGAGGAGGGGTGGCAGTCCAACACAGTAGTGCATACTTGAAAACTTTGTTGCTGCATTATTAAATTTGTCTTGTCACAGCTACACATTGTAACCAAATGCTTAGGCTCCATATGAGAAGAGATGCAATGAAGGAATTGGTGGGGGGGGGGGGGGGTGATCAACCTGGACAGTGATGTAAAATCCTGGACATCCTTGTATCATCAGTGTGTAGCTTGTTTGGGACAGACAGAAAATCCTGCTGGCTAATTGCTTGAATGGAAATGTTTGGAAAACAATATTAGATTTGTAGGTTAAGAATTTTAGCTTGTAGGTACTGCTTTCTTTGTGAAGATGAACTGGTAACATTTAGATAGCTTATGCTATTTTTTCATTAGCAGATTTAGTTTAGCATCACTTGTTTTTAAGTGAAATTACATAATTAAAGTTACTACTCTTATAAAATTATTGCAGTGGGAAATCTTTGGTGCAATATGTTTTTCCTGCATACTATTGCAGATATGGTATGTTTAATTAACTGTTTATTTCTACGCATGTTGTGCCAGAAATATATATATATATATATATATATATATATATATATATATATGAATATTAATTATCTAGAACGCTACTGTTCTTTTCCAAGTGTTTCACTTTAGCTGTATTTAGCTGTATTTATTTGTGTAGTTTGTGTTTCTTTATCCACGCTTATCTCTCTGTTTTGTAGTGCCTCATCGTTGCACTGCTTATATTCTTAACATGAATTGTTTTTTGATGCTCAGAGGCAAGTACTAGGCTGGCTGCCCATGTAGGCCATTTTAAGCCTAGCCAGTTTTCTTTTTTGTGCTTGAAATAACCTATCCCATTTGGCTATAGAATGCCCTTACTCATCTCATGGCCGATAATTATATATTACACCTAATAAGAATGAATGGGATCATACCATAGATAATTTGAGGGGACCCGTGCATGGGATAAAGCTTTTAGGAACTGCATCTGTCCTTTAAAGGTACAGGAGGACGTCCTGGGGAAAGCTTTCTGTTTCCCATCCATAGATCTGAGTTATGCTTGAAAGTGGACAGGGATGAACTTTGTTTTATGTGGATGGCAAGTCTGTTCCATAGCAGTGGTATCCTCTGCAAAATATACCTGTCTATCCCAACTACTGGTTTGATTATGCAGAAGAGGTTTAGATCTTTAGACTGAGTATTTCTGATGCCATTTGACTTGCTGATGCTGTAAATCCATCAGCAATGGGTCAGAGGATGCCTTGTATACCAGACACAGGTCACTTAGCAGTCTGTAGCATACCTAGTATAGTGACAGGGCTTTGAGTTGGTCCATGTGGGACATTTAGCTTGGGTCTTGTATTTAAGTAAGGTATTTCTGTGGGCGTTTCAGTTGTTAAATGTATCTTGACAGATACACGCCAAAGGGGGCATTACATTAAATGACTGGCCTAATGATGGCTGAGTAGAGGGACACAAGGACAACCCTAGATCTTGACAGAGTCCCTTTGTTTATATGCTGTGCAATACAGATGGACTTTCTTACAATAACAGACACACGTTGATCAAAAGTTATGCCACTGTCCACATAAGTTCCCAAATCCCAAACAACTAGGTCAACTTTTAAGAGTGCAATGTAGTTCCCTGGGGTAGATGACCTCCCAAATGATACAACAATACATTTTTTGGTATTAGTTTCAGACCACGATTTTGACACCTGTTATTCAAGACCCTTCTTGCAGGATGCCAAACCTTGAAAGATGGCTAAGTCAATTGAGGATTCATTGACTGTTGCTAGCTTGCAATCAACAGATGTAGTCAACAGAGCCCTTTGGTATTGGATTTTACTTCAGAAAAGTACATGCCAAAAAGGAGAGGTCCCAGCACAGAACCGTGGGCTTCACTAGTGACCAGTCTCTTTGTGGAGATAACTTTCCTTATTTAGATTATTTACATCCTGTCTGTGAGTCAGTTGGCAGTTCTGTGGGTAAAATATAAGGTTTTATTCCCAGTTTATTTGGCTTTTGTACAATGCTTGAATGCAGAATTTGGTCAGTTTGAGTTATGCTGTTTGTGCCATTTTGCCTTCATCCATTGGTGTGACCTTTTCAAAAAAATCCAACGGGTTGAGTAAGCGTGACCTGCCCTTGACAAATCCAAACTGAAATGGGTCTAGTGTTTGGAGGTTCCCTATGTCCTAATTGATTTATTCCATGATGAGTCTTTGCATTTTAGGGTTGTCAGACTTGTTGTTCTGTTCTGTTCATGTTCCTTATGGAAGGAAATGATTGTAACTGTTATCCATTAAGTTGGTTCAAAACCTGTATGGAAGCTGAGACTGAACAGTGGTATTGGGTGTGGCTAAATCATGCTTCATGCTATTTAAGATGCATTTAGGCATATTGTAAGGGTCCTACAATACAGTATTTTTAGATGTTCTTCATCTCACATTGCTGCAGTCCTTACATATGGGTACTCCGCTGTCCTCGGTCGGCCCGAATACCAAAGTATTAGGCTGACGTCGGTCATGGGCACCTAGATCTGACATCAGAGCGTCAGGGTATAAAAGCGCATGACCGACGTCATATCCTCAGTCTTTTCTGCCGCATGGTCCGATGCAGAAGCAGCATTTGCAAGTGCCGTTCGGCGTTCTGAAGTTTTCGTATTCTGAGTTTCAGACCGAAACCAAGTTGGGCTAAGTACCCCGTTGGGGAATATTTTTGTTTTTTCTTGCCTCAGTTAATTCCGGATGTCAGAAAAAGTGAATAATTGTATTTCTTGTGGGAAACAGATACCGCATAGGGATTACCACTCTCTTTGTATTCCTTGTTTGAGACCCGAGCACGACGTAGTCGGGTGTCGCTTTTGTGCTAAGTTTAATAAGCGCACCATTAAACGTAGGTTAGATTGCGCTAGGCTTGTCTTGATGGCGGTGTAATTATAATATGCCGTCGGATCCTCCGGCGCCGCTTGTGAAGAAGCGCAAGGACAAATCTTTAAAGTCCAGGCAGGATGAGTCGTCCGTTCCGGACGCCGGTTCTTTAGAAACTACGGTGGAATCTGGGGATCCAGCCGAGGTTTCAGTTGAGTCTCAGGGGGAGGCTTTAATTTTGCAAGATGTGGCCTCTCAGGAGTCAGGCCAGGCTGAGGGGGCCTCTCAGGTTGCTGTTCTCCCTTCCTTGCCTAAGGTGGTTAGGCCTTCTCCTTCTGTCTCTAGGGCTCCTTCCAAGAGCAGGCCTGGTTTGCCTTCCACGGGTGTCAGTCCTAGTTCTGCAGGTTCTGTGCCTAAAAAACACATGCTTAAAATGGCAGAAGATTTAATTTCTTTAATCAGAGGTTCTATGCCCCCTCCTGATAAGAGACCTAGGGTGGAGCCAGAGGTGGAAAGTTTGGAGCAGGCTTCAGTTTACTCAGAGTCTTGACTGAAGACATTCAGGATTTTCCTCCTTATTCTGATTCAGATGCAGAGGATTCCACTCCTTCTGCTTCTCCTCCAGAGGATTTTTCTTTTCAGAAACCCTGCATTCTATGAGGGAACATTTTAAATGGGAAGGTCAGGATTTCTCAGATTCCCGAAAGAGGCTTAGGGAATTTTTGTTTTTGCCACAACATAGGCCCTTGGCTATACCTCCTGTTTTGGATGTTGTTCAAGACGTTTTCTCCGAGGCTTCCCTTAATCCAGACTCTCTGCCTCCTGCGCCAGTTAAGCCAGATAGGTATTACAGAGTACCTGAGGCTCATAAATATCTGTATAAGAGTCCAAGGGCTGACCCAGAAACTATTAGCCAGGGACCTAAGGGTGTCAGGGCTTCTGTTGTAAAGAATCCAGTTCCTATAGATAAAGATGCTAGAGCTTTGGATAGATGGGGTAAGAAAGTGTATACCTCTTCCACTTTTGCAATGAGGGCTTTGAATTGCCAGTTTCATATGTTGAAGTATCAGAATTTTCTCCTTTCTCAACTAAAATCTAAAGAAGATGCTTTGGCAGAGGGCATAGAATGTAAAGAATTACAGGATTTGGTACATGCTTCTGAACAGGTGGGTAAGTATTCTTTGCAGTGTGGTTTTGATGCTTTACAGGCTTCTTCCAGGGTGGCTGCCACTGGTTCAGTTATTCAGCACGCCTGGCTTAAGGATCAGAATTTGTCAGAGCATGTTAAAACTAGAATTTTGGATGCTCCTTTACAGTCTGAAGTTTTGTTTGGTTCTCCTGTGGAGTCTGTCTTGAAGAAAATGGAAGACAAGGCTAAGTCTATGCAGACTGTTAAAGATTTTTTGCAGGTGCAGCCTCCTAAGTTTAGCAGGAATTGGCCTACTAAGGGATGGGCTTATCCTTCTTCTGATTTACAGTCTAGGGGTAGATCTAGACGTGGTAGGGGCAGAGCTCAGAGTTCTTTCAGGCCTAGAACATGGAGTTCACCTGCACAATCTACAGGTGAGGGCAGGGGCCAGTCCTTTCGTAAACAGGCCCAATGACCTGCATCTTCAGCTGCCAGATCCTTCCTGTCTGGCAGCTCCTTTGGGAGGAAAGTTGGCACTCTTCAAGCAAAACTGGTTCTTAATCACCCAGGATAAATGGGTGTTGGACATTATAGACCGAGGCTACAAGTTTTATTTCCATACAGTGCCTCCTTTCAAAGGCAAGCCAGACGTTCCTCCTCAGCAAAGGGTAGAGGCTCACAAGCAGATTTCTTTACTTCTTCAAATGGGGGCTATACAGCAGGTCCCTCTGTCAGAAGTGGGCCTAGGATTTTATTCTCGCCTGTTTCTAGTACCAAAGAAAGGAAACACTTGGAGGCCAATTTTGGATTTATCTATCCTCAACACATACCTGGACATTCCAAAATTCAAAATGTTGACGTTGCAGCAACTTCTACCTCTGTTGGGCAAAGATCACTGGATGGTAACTCTGGATCTCAAAGAGGCTTATCTTCATGTTCCTATCAGGCCCAGTTGCAGGAGATACCTGCGTTTTCGGGCTGGGACTTTACACTATCAGTTCTCTGCATTGCCCTTTGGCTTATCTACTGCCCAGGGTGTTCACAAAGGTTCTGGCTCCAGTGATAGCCTTCTTACGGTTAAGAGGAATACAAATTTATCCTTATTTGGACGATTGCCTGATTCTGGCTCAAGACAAGTACGAACTTCTTCATCATCTACAGTATGTGATGGCAGTGTTAAGGTGCCTAGGGTATTCTGTGAACGAAACAAAGTCCAGTCTAGTACCCTCTCAGGAAATGTGCTTTCTGGGTGTGAGACTGAATACAGCTTCCCAGATGGCCTTTTTGACCCCGGACAAGCAAAAGAACCTTACACTTTACTTCCATCAATTGTCTCGACGGTCCAGGCTGACTGCAAGGACAGTCCTACAAGCCTTGGGGTTAATGGCATCTTGTATTCTGGTGCTTCCCAATGCCAAACTGCATATGAGGAAGCTACAATGGTATCTCAAAAATGTATGGACACAACACTGCCAAGATCTGGACACTGTCATTCAAATAATACCTTGCATTCAAAAGGAATTTTTGTGGTGGGCTCAGGAATGTCACCTAAACAAGGGACTCTCTGTGACCCGACCAGAGGCGAGTCAGATTTTAACGACAGATGCCTCGGACAAGGCTTGGGGAGCACACCTCAATGGAAAATGGGTGCAAGACACGTGGCCTGCCAGACTTCAACATTTACATATCAACTTGAAGGAGATGTTAGCAGTCCAATTTGCATTGATGGCTTTCAAGGATTTACTTCACCCAGGGCAAGTGTTGATTCTAACAGACAACACAACTGTCATGTGGTACATCAACAAGCAAGGGGGAACCCATTCGTACCCTCTTTGCAGGCAAGCAATGCTTTTGTGGGAGACTGCTCTCAGTTTACACCTCAATCTTCAGGCAAGGTTTCTACCAGGAGCACAGCACTCCTTAGCAGATGTTTTGAGCAGACAGATAGTGGATCCCCACGAGTGGAAATTGGATCCTCATGTATTTCAAAAATTGACAGTGATATGGGGAACTCCAGACATAGATCTGTTCGCTTCTCCACTAAATTTCCAGTTGCCAAAGTTTTGCACAAAAATGTTTCATCCCACAGCTTGGAAAGTGGATGCTCTATCATTCAGTTGGAGCAATCTTCACGTCTATGCCTTTCCGCCTCTGCCTCTCCTCCCCAAGGTACTCTTGAAGGTCAGACAAGACAAACCCTCCATGATTCTAATAGCTCCAGATTGGCCTTGACAGCACTGGTACCCTCTGCTGAGGAGTTTAGTACGGGAGCCTCCATGGCCTTTGCCTTCGATTCCGCACCTTTTGTCTCAGGAGGGCAATCATTTCCTCAATGTCAGGATTCAGTCCCTGCATCTAACAGCCTGGCGTATTCTGTTCTAGAACCTGGAGAGTCGCAGCTTCCACAACAAGTTTTGAATGTTATTTTGGAGGCCAGAAGGCCTAGTACAAGGAAAGTTTATGCTGGTAAATGGAGGAGATTTTTAATTTGGAGCAAAACAAAGAGCTTTGATGTTTCCAGGCCTGATTTAAGTGTTTCTCTTCAATATCTTACAGAATTACTAGACAAGGGTTTGTCTTTCTCCTCTATAAAGGTTCATGCTGCAGCCATTTCTGCTCACTATGACTGTGACCCGCCATTATTCTCTCATCCTTTGTTTAAGCAATTTCTTAGAGGGGCAAAGAACATAAGACCCCCACGTAGAGCTCCTACTCCTGCCTGGGATCTCAATTTTGTGTTGGAAAAACTTACTTTACCTCCTTTTGAGCCTGCAGCTACTGCTGAGTTAAAGATTTTGTCTTGGAAGACTGCTTTTTTGTTGGCCATTACGTCTGCTAGAAGGGTTTCTGAATTACAGGCTCTTATGGCAGTTGAACCCTTCCTAATTTTTCATAAGGATAGGGTATCTCTGCGTACTAATCCTACTTTTATGCCTAAAGTGGTTTCAAAGGTGGCCTTGAACCAATCAATTCATTTGCCTACTTTTTCTGCAGATCCCCAAAATAAAGGGGAGAAAATTTTGCACACTTTGGATATTCACAGGCAGTTGCGTTATTATTTGAGCAGGACTAAAGGGTTCAGACAGTCTCAGCAGTTGTTTGTTTCTTTTGCTTTAGGTTCTCAGGGGAACCTGTTTCAAAACAAACTATTTCTAAGTGGATTGGATTTTGTATTGCTTTTTGTTATTCTCATCATGGTAAGGAGGTTCCGGCTGGAATCAGACCTCATTCCACTAGGGCTACTGCCACTTCTACAGCTTTTTTAAGGGGAGTAGCTACTAAAGATATTTTGGAAGCAGCTACTTGGAGTTCAGTGCATACTTTTTCTAAACACTACCACCTTCCTCTTTATTCCAAATCTAGAGCTGGATTTGCCACTGCAATCTTACAGGGCATTTTGGCAGCTCCCAATGCTTTATAATTTTGCCAGCCTCCCTTTACCTCTGCTTTGGGATTCTACCCATATGTAAGGACTGCAGCAATGTGAGATGAAGAACATAGTACAGTTTTGTACCTACCATAAATGTAGATGTTCAAGATCCACATTGCTGCAGTCCAATTACCCTCCTCCTTCCCCTCTATAGTTTGGAATAATTGTATGGTTTGGGTGGTAGCTGTCATTTGTACATGCCTTTTGGGAAGTATTCTATTTTTGGCTGTGGCCTTTCTTTTTAGGGCCTTCTGACATCTGGGGCAAGAAAAGACTGAGGATATGACGTCGGTCATGCGCTTTTATACCCTGACGCTCTGATGTCAGATCTAGGCGCCCATGACCGACGTCAGCCTAATACTTTGGTATTCGGGCCGACCGAGGACAGCGGAGTACCCATATGTAAGGACTGCAGCAATGTGGATCTTCGAACATCTACATTTATGGTAGGTACAAAACTGTACTTTTTTGATGTCAGTGTTAGGACCTGATGTTTGGTAGCTGGTGGCGAGCCAGTTTCAGGTTTATCTTGAGAGACGGAAGGAGGGGGGAGAGAGGGGTAAAGTTAGAGCTAAATTGATCAGCCAACAGGTTGGCTATATCTTCAACCTTGGTATTGGTAACATTGTTCGCAATTGGCTCATCACGTTTCCATTGTGCTGTTGAGATTGAGCATCGCTACAAAATGCCTTGTGATCGTCTTTGGCATACATAACTAATTTAGTCTCCAACTTGGCTATGGTCCATTTTATTAAGCTCCTGAATTGTTTATTTCTGTGAAAAGGGCTCTTTCTTTTCCAATATTTATCAAATTTTAGATTGTAACATGTCATACAATGCAAAACAAAACACTTGAGTCTATTTATACAGTTTGCATTAATAATAGTAATTTCAATATGTCACATTGCCTATTCAGATAATTTAATTAACAACAATAAAATAACTTCTAAAACAAAACTACATACCCTGTACAGCAAGTGCTGAAGTACTGTTTCATTTAACTTGTCATCCCATTACTATACCTAACTATATCCTTAAGAGGGAAAACAGTAGGTCTGTGTTACCTAGTAAGTACAAGGGGAATAAAGCTTAATACCCTTTGTTTAGGTTTAATTACTTTGGATGAATCTTATCCTGCCTTTTTATATTAGGATTTGATAAAGGAGAAAACTCCAACTTTGCTTAAAATAAGCCCATTGTTTAAGTTATTTGTTCTAAGTTTGTGTTAAAACATAATTAGTTGCCATGTTTCTAACACCAGACCATGACAATTGAGTTCTGTCCAACCAGTTTTGAGTAATGTATAATTTAACTAAGAAAAAAGGGGTAACTAGTACTAAGTAGTTAAGCGGTTTTGTTTAGGGATATTCTGGGAAGTAATGTGTGAAATGGCAAATTCCCATGACAACATGGATTTTTCAAAATCCACCTTTTTGCAGTTTACCTCTTAGTGAACACCACTTATAAGTGCATTTAGAACTCCAAAGGCTATGTAGTAGGTCTACTCTGAGATTGGCACTAAGGACAGATTGGAGAAATTTTGGTGTGAATGACTTGAGACTTACCTCTCTGGACTATATGACGGGAGACATGATTGAGCTTGCTGAACCATCTGTCCCAGGCAGGTAATAGTGAGACGTCACTGTCTAAGTTGAAAAAACACCGGCCCGATGGTATCAGTTAACCAAATGATGGTATTATACAACCTAAAGCAATCCTTCTTAAAGCTATTACTGTACTGGTAGAACAGTGGTTGGAGTTACAGGTGAAGGGAAACCATTAGTGAAAGTCATTGATAAAGAACAGTATGGATCAATGTTGCATGACTGTCTCAAGCATCCAATGACTTTTGTTTTGTGGGGCAGAATTAAAATGACATGATTAGATTTCATATTCCGGTGGTTGTCTGGACTAGACAGGTGTGATGTAGTGTGTGCAGTTACATTAACGGACAGTGTGAAAGGCAACACTACCAGTTGACCACCGTTGGGTTAAGTACTACTTATTTTGATATTGATGATTGTTGACAGGCCCAATTTGTTTGGTGTGAGAGGCAGATAAACATAGCAATTGTATGCCTACAAAATCTTGTAGAAAAGACATGACAGACAATGGAAAGCAGGACTTAAGTGACTGTAGTACAAAGTTAGACTATTGAGATGGCACCATTTTGAGCTTTTACCCCCAGGCCTCTGCTGAAAATGTTCACCTTGTGCCCAGACTAACTAGCTAAACTAGCACAGTGTATGGCAACATCGCAATTTGGTATGCATACTTTTACATTCTCTAGGCCACGGTGGTGCAGCAGTTAGCGTTGTGGCCTCACAGCAAGAGGTTCTCCTGGTTCGATTCTCGGCTGGAGCGCCTTCTGTGTGGAGTCTGCATGTCCTTCCAGTGGTCGAGTGACATATAAAGACATGCAAGTAGGTGTGTGCGTGAATAGGTGTGCCTTCCTTGAAGGTTGGGCATCGGGCTGGCAACTCGGCACCATACAAATCCACTGCCAATCATTAGCAGACTGGAGTTCCGCTGTGGCGACCCCTAACCGAGAAAAGCCAAAAGACACAACTTTTGCATTCTCTAAGGCAAATGATGCTGAAGTGGTGTAGCAGTCACATAGTCCTCTGTTTTATTCACACCAGATACTGCTAGTGTGCACTGTGGGAATAGAAAGATTAAAGCATTACCATGGAATCATAGCTGGCAGTACAACATATTTGTAGTGACTTAGCAAGTCAGAGTAGCTCTAAGCAAGCACCATGTGAAACCTGAACAAGCACCTTGAATCATTCATTGCAGTTTCCACACCTTAAGTCTGAAAATGACTTCACATATTCACAGTGCTGTTAGATAAACAGCACTAGCTGCATATTGATGGACAAAGGTATATGGGCATGTAGGGTTGTTACTACATTGCAAAATTGCTTTGTAATAGTGGAGATTTTTGGAAGGCATGAGCAAACATCAGTATATTACAGACATAGCACCGATTACACTGGAGGCTGAGAAATTAATTTAGTAAGGCATTTTGGCAGTGCACGTTAATATTTCAAAAGCCAATTCTTGCAGTGGCATCTGCTATCTGATTCAAGGTAAATTAACCTTGATGTTCTTAATTAAGAAAAAAAAAAAACGTCTGGTAAGTGATAAGCATTCAGCAATGGCCACAGTCACTTCTGGACACTGCAAAAGGGAAGGGGAAATATAGTGATGTGGCCTGTATGTACTAAGAAAAATGCAGAGCCAGTGCAAAAGTATTTTTGAAAACCAACCAGTGGAGTAAAAACGTATGTAGGAAGACTCTGCATACCAGCATACTTTGCAGATGTCACTCTCACTTTTTAATAAGGTGGAAACATGAAGTAAGTGGTACCTTAACACTTAAATTACTAAAGATCTAAATAACTGGTTCAGACCCAAAATATTTTATTCTGTAGCGCCTTGGTGCAAGACCTTCCAGGAGTTGCTACTTAAACTGGATGTGAATGCAGTCAGGTAAGGCCATGGCTATAGTGCAGCAAAAACAAATGTCCCCTCTGTCAAAGTAAATGCTACAACAAGGATTAAATTACATGATACAAGCACCCTGCTGTGATCTGCCAATCACAGGAATTAACAGGTCAAATAACCCACAGGACTATGACAACCAGGGAAGCTAAGTGTTATGGGGGAGGGGAGAAGTAGATGGACTGGAATTCAGTCTCTGACAAATTAGTGTCATTTAAACTTAATTAAAAACGTAGCAGTAAACAGCACTTTGAAAGTGTGTTCTGTGACATTTGCACTACTTCTGTTTTAAGTAGTCATTACGTAGCAGGGAATATTACTTACAAAGTACTGACTAAAAGACAGCAGTGTATGCATGCAACATCTATGAAATGACTGGAGCTTTAGGCAAACAGAGGCCTGCATGATGTAACATTTTTGAGTCACACAGTGCATTCTGGGATACTGAATGGCAACTTGATTTATCAAAATCACGTCAAGATGCTAGAACCCATGTGGTCAGACTCTGGAATTACATATAAAAATATTTAAAATCCTGTAAATAATCCCAGAGTGCTGTTAAAATGTAGGAAACCTCAAGCCATGATGAAATAAACATGTTTTTTGAGTCTGTGGGTGCAGTATTCCTTTAATGCTAAGTCTATTTTTAGTGTGAGACTGCATTGCTTTGTTTAGCAGATGTCTATTAGTGTTTGTGCTGTAAAAATAAAACTTTTAATTGAAATACAAATCATTGTAGGAGTAAAGCAGTATGCACATTACAGTGTTTATGGTAAATGGGTTGAAATAGCCAAGTAATGGGAGATTGGAATGGCTGCACATTCGACCATGATTTTGTGAGGGGGGGGGTGGCAAACTCAAAGACAGCCCCGGCTGAACTATACCTCTCAACTGTCCAGATTTTTGCTTCTTATTTTTTGGTTTGTTCCTCATAAAATGTGTGGTTTTCTGCAAATCATTTAGGAATGAAGTCATTAAATAATGACAAACATTGAGTTTCAGACTTCATACCCTTCATAAAAATGCATGCTAAAACAAGACCTGTTATTCTATCAACTGTCTAAGTTTATACAACAGCAATTTTTAGTATTGTCTGTATGTTCCCCCAATATATTTGGCCTTGTCCAGATTTCCTGCATTAACAGGTTGAGAGGTATGCACAAATAAATTGCTTTATAGAATTAGGTATATCCAAACCTCTCAACTGTCCCCGACTTTAGCTCAAAATGTTGCTGTCCCCCTAATAATCCCTCCGCAAAATTGGCAATTTTGGAAGAAAATGTCGAGGGTTTACAATTAAGAAATAATTGTAATGATCAGAGTTACAGATTACTTGTATTTCAGAAATGCATGTAGATTCTCTTATTTTTTTTGTCAGCTGCTCAGCTTAACAGTACTAATATTAAAAAATGCCCCCTCTTTGACAGGTTCCCAGCTGTACTGTGTGGCTATTTTATATTTTTGCATCACATTTTTGGTTCGTTTTTCATAAAATTGTTGTTTTCTGGCAAATAAGTGGCAAATCATTAAAGATTGAAGTTAGAAAATAATGACAGACATTTGAGTTTCAGATTTCATACCCTTCAGAAAATTCATACTAATGCAAGACCTATTATCTTTCTAAATTTTTAAGAGCAATATTTAAAAACTGTCCTTATTTTTGGGTCTTTGTCCTACTTCTATTTATGGCTTTGTCCAGATTTCTTGCTCTGAGGTTTGGCTTTGTCCAGATTTCTTGCTCTGAGGTTGAAAGGTATGACAGATGTGCCAGGGCCATCACCGTCACAGGTTGGTACTAGGCTATTGGCCCTAGGGCCTATACAAGTCTAGCCATAACAATTCCCTGAATATTTCTTCCCACAATATTTACTTCCCTGGACCCCTGTCTAGCAGGGTAACTGATGTTATCCCCAGGGTGAATTTCCTATCTCCCATCCAATTGTCAAGGTTCCTTTTGAAGAGGGCCAAGGAGGCACTCTGCTTGACATGTATGGGTAGTCTGTTCCAGAGTATGGGGAATGTCTGGGTCAGGAACCTCTCTCTCCAGCATGTTTTGTTCATTGTGATGACAAGGTTTAGATCCCTGGCGCATGTGGCTCTGAGGGATTGGGACGTCTTTAAGTAGAGCATGTCCAACAGCTCAGCCAGAGACATTTTAAATTTTGAGATGCTTGTTGCAATCCACTCCTCCATGTAGTGACTCTGGATATATCCAAGCAAGGCAAGGAGCAGTTATGCAGTGTAAGTGTGCAGAGTATCCCTCCATCCAAGGTAGACACAAGTACTACAGTGGCTTTTCATCTGTCCTTGATTTTGCAGAATGTTCTGTTTTTCTGTCATATTTTTATACTGTTGATTTATGCTTATTATTTAGAAAATGCATGTTGTTGCACTGCCTGTTGCTTTGTGTTTTAAGTAGCAATGCTTTAATGACCATCAGGTAAGCTTGTCTGCAATTGCAAGATGCAAGTACGCTTTAATAAGCATACTGTTAAAGAATTACCAACACTGAAAACCTTTCTGTTGTTGAAAGCAGAGAATATTTATATAACTAGATAACGTATAAGCCTTAGGTACTGAAATGCATATGACAGCATTTGTAATAAAGGGCAGGATTACAGTATTTTCAGAAGCCCACTACATTTGTTGGAGACTTGCAGTCATCTTTGCAGGGTTTACCAGTAAACTAAATAGAATGCCAATCTATCATGTGCAGTAATCCTTTAAGCAATTTATCTCTAGCTTGTTTCTTGTTTGCTGTTCATTTTTTACTTTGATAATGTTTTCCCCATGAAACAAGTAGATAGTTGTTGTCAGGCAGCAGGTCTTTTTTGGATAAGAAACATTTTTACAAGTGGGGGTATCACAGAGATTGCTACTTTCAGCATGTTACTTGGTACTTTTATAAAGCTGAATATAAATTATAATTAGAACTGCAGTGCAAGGAGAAGTGGTTTGAGTTGAGTGCTGCTTGTTTTTTTATACTTGATTTTGACTGGCATTTCAGTAATGTATTTAAAAAGTAATTTATTTTTTCATGCCTCACAACCTTTTTGTTTCCATCTAGATTTTAAGTAAGCTGTTATGTAGTCAATGCATTGAAATATTTTTTTCTTGTACACCTCATTTTGTCTTGATTGGACTCTCATAATGATGGTTTGGCACCCAGGGCAGCGTATTTAAAGTCCCAGTGTTTGTGGTTTTTGAGCATAGCCCCGCCCCTTTCTAGTTGGCCACACCCTTCCCATTGGCCCCACCCATTCAACTGTTTCCTGCAGCCCCCCTTTAATCTGAAGTCGCCAGCTGCCACTGCAGTATACGTGACATGCAATAGTACCCAGAACAGGCATGCTATGTTATACACAAAGTATAAAAATATAGCTTTTTACATATATAAAAATTGTTACTGGAATGATTAAGTAGAGTAACATTCACACACTTACAAGTTAAACCTGGATCACACAACTGTCATTCTTTTTAATGAAAATGTATATGCTAGGTCTCCTTTAAAAAATGAGTCTGCTTTATATTAAACATCTCATACAAACAATGCTTACTGAATCATTAAATGTTACTTCTTTAAATAGAACAGTTTTTTAGTGGTTAAAATACCTTGAAATGTTTTTTGTTGTTTTTTTTTAGTGGTTTGGAGGGGTTTGAGGGATTGATGTATAATGCAGAGGAGGTGGCTTGGATTCACTTGCGAGTGTTTTTATGTGAATTGTAACTGACCGACTGTTCATTTTCAAGCCCTTATCGTGAAAACCATCTTGAAAAAAATTAAAAGTCATGAGTACTTTTGTGATGCTGCGGGAGTTTTGGAAATTCTAAGAACTGTCCAGGTTACTTCTTCCTGTCTAAAAGTAAATAATCGTAATATTTTTGAATCATATGCTAAGATGTCAAAGAATATAAGTTAGATAATAAGCAAAAGACAGTAAATTGCATTCTAAACCACTGTCAGTTATTAAATAGTTCTGAATGCTTGTAGTATACCAAAAGTATAGTTTATATACTAGCTTACAAAAAGACATTTCTAATAAGACATTTAGGATTGCATTAATCTGTTATTGTCGCTTTTTAATGATAACAAAACTTAATATCTCAGAACAACTGATTATGAAAAGTTTGAATCTTAAAAGGAAGATTTGTTCAGATACTATTAGACGTAAACATTTAAGGAAAAAACGGACTGATTCTAACAGTAGTACTTGATTAAAGAGTATCAAATATAGAAGGGTAAATATAAATGTTCTATTACATGACATTCTACACTAGCTAAAATATAAAACCTAGAAATATAGTAATAATATAAGACTTGGTATACAAACAAATAGAAAGAGATCACAATAAGTAAATATGTATATAATTAAAGTCTTATGAAATTGCAAGGAACCACCACGAACCACCATAAATAAGCAAGTAATTTATTGGAGAGAGAACAAGCGCTTTCACGCACTATCCTAGTGCGCTTCCTCAGGTTACATTGCAAAAGGCAGATTCTCATCCTTAAATATAAAACACGCCACCCTAATTAAACAATTAAATCAATCAATTTAGACAAGTTTATCAGCATTTTAAAAGGGTAGTCATGCTTAAAACCATCAAAGTTGCTTCTAACAGCTGCCTGAAAGAAATACACTTACTTAAAAAATATATATAAGTACTTTAAATACAATTCTTCTAAAGTCTGCCTACTAATTTAATTATATAATGTACATATTTATAAGAATGTATATAATAAGGCAGCGCCTTGGATACAAATTAATCTATAAAAAACTATATATACATGAGTAAGCATATGAAGACCCATTTGCAATATGCAATGTCAATAAAATATAAATGCAATGTCTTCAAATGAGTCGTTTAAAAACACCATTGAATATAAGGTGCCATAATGAATATAAACTAAAATCAATTTGAATAATAAAAACAAGGCAATAGTTGATAAATGAAAATAGAAAAGAAAAGGAAGGGAAAGGAGGGGAAAAGGGAGAGAAATGGGAAAGGGAAAGAAAGGGACGGAAAAAGGGGGGGGAAAGAAAAGGTGTGGATGTGAAAAATGGTGAAGGAAGAGAGGGAAGGAGGGGAAAAGGAAAAAGAGAAGAAAAAGTACAAAGGCAGAAATAGAGTGAAAAAAGGCCATATAAAAAGGCCATGTGAAATGGATACCTTCATTAGATATATATTAAAATGAATCAATAAGATGACAATATTAAGACGGCTTCATCTGCTACCCAAAAGGGCAGGTCTGATGCTGAGAGCCGAATTCAAACCTGGTTCTATATGTGCCCTGAGGTTTAGAATCCATTTTAGTTCATTCAGTTCAAGAGCACCTACAATGTCTCCTTCTCTTCTATTATGGTGCAACAGCTGCAAAACCCTAAATTTAAATATATGTGATGGAAACTGTTGGCAGTGTCTAGCTAATACATTAGTGGCATTTCCTTTTCTGATGTCATACACGTGATTATAGATGCGGTCCTTAAATCTACGTGCGGTCATGCCCACGTAGTAGGCTCCATGAGGCATGAGTGGCCAAATAAATGACGTTGGTCGTGTCACATGTAGCATAAAATTTCGGCTCAAAAACAACACCTAAATCTATGAGTTCAAATTTTTGAGCAGTGGAAATGTATCTACAAACACAACATTTCCTGCATGGAAAGGTACCTTGTCTATATCTCATTCTAATGTCTAGGGGTTCAATTTTGACCTTCTCCCTACACAATAGTCTTTTAAGGTTCAGACAATTGCTATATCTAAAGCTTGGTCTATCCCCCACTATTTTGGATAGGTCTTTGTCCATGCTTAGTAACTTCCAGTTGTTATTGATGATGTCTTTTACATAACTTATATCATTCGTATACTTAATATCATAATGAATTTTCCCCTTATTCCTTCCTAGTTGGCAACTAGAATGCCACTTCCTTTGTGATGACCTAGATGTACCTACAGCATTACTTCTGTGATTTATAATTAGTGGAGATGGATATCCCCTATCAAAGAAACATTCTTCCTGGAAGTCCATATGATGACTAACATCCTCTGGCCTACTACATAGCCTAGCTATCCTAGACATTTGATTTTTAACCACATTGGGGAAGATATGCCTGGGGTGCATACTCTCAAAATGGAGGATGCCATTCTTCCAACAGGGTTTCCTGAATAATGATGTTGTGATGTTATTCAAATCATCCTTGCTGATGGTAATATCAAGGAAATCTACTTTATTAGTAGAACATTCATATGTAAATTCTAGGAAGGTGGTAGTTGAGCCCATAAAATCTACAAAATCATTTAGTGATTTAATATCACCATTCCAAAAAAGAAGAATGTCATCTACAAAACGTCTGTATAAGATGACATTGTTTTTATATCTTTCATCATTGAAAATAAACATTTTTTCCCACTGATATACTGCCAGGTTAGCGTAGGCATTAGCACAGGGGGTGCCCATGGCTACCCCCCATGTTTGCCTGTATATTCTGTCCTGAAACACAAAGATATTGTTGTTCAGTGTTGTATCCAAAAGAGTACAAACTGTCATTTGGTCATCATTCTCCAGGTTACTAAACTCAACCATGCAGCTCCTAACAGCATCAATTCCAAATTCATTAGGTATACTAGTGAATAAACTCTTTATGTCTAGTGTAACCATCAGCGTATCATGTTTTAAATTTTTGAGTAACGAAGCATCCTTCAAGTCTATCAACAGGCTGAAAGAGTTTTTTAAGATGGTAGGTATAGAGCCAACTAGGGGGCCTAACTTCGACTGCACAAACAAGGATGCATTCTCAGTGACCCAGAGCTTCCCAGACACTATGGGTCGTAATGGTGGTGGATATGTCCCCTTGTGCATCTTCGGGAGCCCTTTAATGAGGGGAATCAATGGGGTCTCAATCGTTAGAAAATCATAAAGATATTTGTCTATACATCTGGTCATCAACAGATCATATATCGTATCATGCACATTTCTAACAATGGGTCCTACTTCAGTTTTACTTATTTGAGAGTAAGCTACATCATCATTTAACATCTCATTCATTAGGTCATTGTACAAAGCTGCATCCATTGCGACCCCCCCCCCCTTTATCTGCAGGTTTAAAAACTATACTGTCATCATTACATAAGGATTCAAGGCTACACTTCTGTGATGCATTTAAGTTGGTGAAGAGACGGTTATGCTTCCTTTCCTTATAATGATGATAAAAATCATATTCACAAGCACGCTGGAAACATTCAACTGGACCTGACATATGTGGTATAAAGGTACTCTTCCTTTTTAACACTAGTGAGTTGAAAGCGGCATCACTGTTATCAGAGTCTTTATACAATAGTTTAAGTGCTAATTTTCTCGTAAACATACGAAGCATAATAAGAGTATCAGACAGGGATGAAGGAAAGTCCCCTGTTAAGAACGGAACATTCAACTTCAGTAAACTCTCTAGAGGTCAAATTAAAGAACAGAGTATTCAGTTCTTTTTTCTCCTGGATTCTCGTATTTCCCCCGATAGTTTCCGTTTGCCTCTTCCTCTGCTTGTTGAGCGTGCCAACGCTCAATTCTTGTAGGGTAGAGGGAAGTTTAAAGAAATCGCTACTTCAGGAGTATTATTCAAATTATGAATGTTAGTTTTAGGTCTTGCTCCTGTCATTTCTGATGTTTTAAGGCACTGTTGATTGCAGGGAAGTGAAGAGCCAGATAAGGTGATGTCCCCATCCACATTCACACTAGTGGAAATAATATTGACAGAGGGATTATTCTGTAAGTTAGGTACGCTAGTCGTACTCGGTGTGCTCAGCTGAGCATTATCAGCTTGGTCATCATTCTCATCTGTAACAGCCACTTCATTAAATCTCGGCCACACAAAAATGCGGCCCAATTGAAAATCATGGCAGTCACGCTTAAGTTTTTTAAGCTTAATCTGTTCAAGCTTATTACTATAGAGCATAAGCTGTCTCAGCATGTTATTTAACTTAGACATACAAAAGTCACTTTTAAATAACAATGTTATGTTCTTGTGCTCACCTTCCACCTTTGTGATGAGTTCAGCTTCAATAGGTAAAAAGTAGTCGATGAGCAGCTGAATATATTTATTGCTGAGATCTATATTCAGCTGTTGCCATCTCCGCAGGAGTTCAGGGTGTGCATCCCCATAACTCGGCATGCATAGGACACGCATGCCTCGTGGAATGACTTTAAAATGCAAGCACGCCTCCAAATGCTTCCTCTGCCAAATAAGTCGGTGCAGTTTGTAAAGATCATTTTCCAGTGTCCTAAGCGCTCCATAAAATTCTTGTAAGTTTTCCGTGCTAGGAATAACAACATGTAAGGTGCTACCTTTGATATCAAAGTTCAAAAGAGGGTTGTCCTGCTGATGAAATAGTCCATTCCAGTCCTCGGTACTGCTTGTACCTGCCGGATTGTAATCAAGTTCGATATTAGGCATCTCCATCGTGTGTCGGTCAACCAGGTAAAAAATAAGCAGAAGTAATATTAGCACCAAACCAAGTACGACCATCCAAAGGTTCCTTGCAAAAGGAGTGTAGAGCAAACAGAAATATCTTATGAAATTGCAAGGAACCACCACGAACCACCATAAATAAGCAAGTAATTTATTGGAGAGAGAACAAGCGCTTTCACGCACTATCCTAGTGCGCTTCCTCAGGTTACATTGCAAAAGGCAGATTCTCATCCTTAAATATAAAACACGCCACCCTAATTAAACAATTAAATCAATCAATTTAGACAAGTTTATCAGCATTTTAAAAGGGTAGTCATGCTTAAAACCATCAAAGTTGCTTCTAACAGCTGCCTGAAAGAAATACACTTACTTAAAAAATATATATAAGTACTTTAAATACAATTCTTCTAAAGTCTACCTACTAATTTAATTATATAATGTACATATTTATAAGAATGTATATAATAAGGCAGCGCCTTGGATACAAATTAATCCATATATAAAAAACTATATACACATGAGTAAGCATATGAAGACCCATTTGCAATATGCAATGTCAATAAAATATAAATGCAATGTCTTCAAATGAGTCGTTTAAAAACACCATTGAATATAAGGTGCCATAATGAATATAAACTAAAATCAATTTGAATAATGAAAACAAGGCAATAGTTGATAAATGAAAATAGAAAAGAAAAGGAAGGGAAAGGAGGGGAAAAGGGAGAGAAATGGGAAAGGGAAGGAAAGGGACGGAAAAAGGGGGGGGAAAGAAAAGGTGTGGATGTGAAAAATGGTGAAGGAAGAGAGGGAAGGAGGGGAAAAGGAAAAAGAGAAGAAAAAGTACAAAGGCAGAAATAGAGTGAAAAAAGGCCATATAAAAAGGCCATGTGAAATGGATACCTTCATTAGATATATATTAAAATGAATCAATAAGATGACAATATTAAGACGGCTTCATCTGCTACCCAAAAGGGCAGGTCTAATGCTGAGAGCCGAATTCAAACCTGGTTCTATATGTGCCCTGAGGTTTAAAATCCATTTTAGTTCATTCAGTTCAAGAGCACCTACAATGTCTCCTTCTCTTCTATTATGGTGCAACAGCTGCAAAACCCTAAATTTAAATATATGTGATGGAAACTGTTGGCAGTGTCTAGCTAATACATTAGTGGCATTTCCTTTTCTGATGTCATACACGTGATTATAGATGCGGTCCTTAAATCTACGTGCGGTCATGCCCACGTAGTAGGCTCCGCAGGGGTCGCAGGTGGCCAAATAAATGACGTTGGTCGTGTCACATGTAGCATAAAATTTCGGCTAAAAAACAACACCTAAATCTATGAGTTCAAATTTTTGAGCAGTGGAAATGTATCTACAAACACATTTCCTGCATGGAAAGGTACCTTGTCTATATCTCATTCTAATGTCTAGGGGTTCAATTTTGACCTTCTCCCTACACAATAGTCTTTTAAGGTTCAGACAATTGCTATATCTAAAGCTTGGTCTATCCCCCACTATTTTGGATAGGTCTTTGTCCATGCTTAGTAACTTCCAGTTGTTATTGATGATGTCTTTTACATAACTTGTATCATTCGTATACTTAATATCATAATGAATTTTCCCCTTATTCCTTCCTAGTTGGCAACTAGAATGCCACTTCCTTTGTGATGACCTAGATGTACCTACAGCATTACTTCTGTGATTTATAATTAGTGGAGATGGATATCCCCTATCAAAAAAACATTCTTCCTGGAAGTCCATATGATGACTGACATCCTCTGGCCTACTACATAGCCTAGCTATCCTAGACATTTGATTTTTAACCACATTGGGGAAGATATGCCTGGGGTGCATACTCTCAAAATGGAGGATGCCATTCTTCCAACAGGGTTTCCTAAATAATGATGTTGTGATGTTATTCAAATCATCCTTGCTGATGGTAATATCAAGGAAATCTACTTTATTAGTAGAACATTCATATGTAAATTCTAGGAAGGTGGTAGTTGAGCCCATAAAATCTACAAAATCATTTAGTGATTTAATATCACCATTCCAAAAAAGAAGAATGTCATCTACAAAACGTCTGTATAAGATGACATTGTTTTTATATCTTTCATCATTGACAACTGATTATGAAAAGTTTGAATCTTAAAAGGAAGATTTGTTCAGATACTATTAGACGTAAACATTTAAGGAAAAACCGGACTGATTCTAACAGTAGTACTTGATTAAAGAGTATCAAATATAGAAGGGTAAATATAAATGTTCTATTATATGACATTCTACACTAGCTAAAATATAAAACCTAGAAATATAGTAATAATATAAGACTTGGTATACAAACAAATAGAAAGAGATCACAATAAGTAAATATGTATATAATTAAAGTCTATAAATATGTTTACAAGGGTGGGAAGGAGAGATGGTGGTTATCTGACATTCCTCTACTAAAGTGATGATACTGCTTGATTTATAGGCTTGTATATAATCTCTATGTGTAAATAATGTACTACATTACTACGTAATTCATTTCTAAGTCTTACTGTATTTTTATATAGTATGCTATTTTATGTGTATACTACTTGTGGAGCTTTTCTCCCCGTGCCTCCACTGAAAAGGAGCTTTTGCTCAGTCGGGCTAACCTGGTCAACAAATGTCAAATAAATAAATAAATAAAGGTGTTCACCTTATAGACACAGGGTGCAGGGTTTGATTCTCACATGAAGTAATTGGCTGGGCTTGGAATGGCCCACAAGGGCAGTCAGCCTGGTACTAATTTATGAACTTATGATCCTATGAACAACTTTAAACACAGTAAATAAAACCGAAAAATATAAAACCATAAATTAATAAATATGAGAATAACAACGGACTCCGTCCCTATAGTACACCATGGAGATAATGTGATGTACAGGGAAAGATGACTGTAGAGATATTCAGTTTGGTCAATGTATAATAAAGATTCTGAATAACTGTGTAACATTTCTTATTCATAACTCACTGATGGGATTTAAGATGATGCATACCAAAAATATGAATCAGAAGCATGAGCTAAGCATTGTTAGTGTAATGGAGAGTTTGAGAAGCAGTTCGTCTTTTTCAACAAACTAGGAAAACATTATTCCATGGCAAAATGTTTTAGAGTTATATCATTAAGTAATTTTTTACTTGTTTCCAAAGTTTTGTCCATAGCTGAAGATTTCATATTCTTATACATATGAAGTATATAATAAGTTTTTTTACATAAATATGATTTCATTTTACCTGTGATTTTTTTCCTCTCTTATATAAATGCCTGATTTTAAATGTATATCTATTAATATTAATAGACTGAATAATCCAGTAAAGAAAAGGAATTTTCAAATACTTGCAATTACATAAAGCTCAAATAGTATTTCTACAGGAAACACATTTACTTAATAAATATGTAAATAAATTTTCATTAAAGAATCACTTGGTTTTAGCAGGTTCTGGCTAAAAGAAGAGCCACCCTCATTTTATGGAAGAACTCGCCAGTAATTCTTTAAGTAAAATATATCTATATTGACAAAAATGGTATGTTAACCATTGTTATAACTGAGCAGAACAGAAAACTATATACATATATACATTGGTGAACTCTTATTGGACTCCAGCGGTTGGAGCTAAAGATGTAAAAAATTACTTAAAACAGCTGGTGATTTTCACTGTATTTTATCGGACAAAGATTCCACTGCAGACAGAAAGCCAAGAATGACATCTTCAGCAAAACACTTAACTTTTATAAATCTAATTAATTTAAAGGATATATATGAGCTATGGAAAACAAACTCACTTCAATTTAGCCAACATTCATATAGATATGGAACACAAACAAATACCAATGACATTTTTGTGTCAAACAATCTGTTATCACATATCAGAGAAGTTGCAATAATTTCATATTCATTATCTGACCATCATAATCTTTATTATTTTAAAAACTGCCACTTTAATACATCACAGATGATTACCAGTGTACATTATTAAAATAAAAAGATTCAATGATTTGGTATGGTAAAGAGATGCAAAATTTCCTAGAAATAAACATGAATGGTGAAGTACCAGCTTGTAACTTTTAAATGTAAAAGTTACAAGCTAGTATATATTAATAAAACAAGCGAATGGGACAAAAACCTGACTGCACTACAGGCCAAAATAGACGCACTATAGTTGCATCTAAAACCAAATGACATTATCAGTTAGTCTGAACTTAGAAACAAAATATGTTGAAACTCTAAATCATAAAGTTTCAATAAACCTGGAAAAACAAATTTCAGACATTCAGAAAATCATTTAAGCTTGTACAAACTTGATCTTAGAGCAAAGAAAATAAACTAAATCATAAGAAAGAAATTATAACACACATAAATAATAAAAAAGAAAGAACAGCTGTTAAAGGCATTCTTGAGTGTTTTCAAATATTTTATGAAAAAACAAATAATAATACAAATAATCTACATAATGATATAGTTGAAACTTTTCTAAGGGAAAATATAAATAATAAAACAAGTGAACAAATAAAAAAAAAGACAGACCATTCACTTTAACAGATCTAAAAGATCAAATAAAAAAGTTAAAAAATAGTAAGAAGCCAGGCTTATACCAGAACTATATGAAATACTATTGGATGATGCAGTTAAAATATTAGATAAGGTCTATAGAAAAATAAAAACAACTGCTGAAGTCCCCCATCATGGAAATATTCCCTTGTATCACCTACTTTAAAACAAGATAAAGATCTTACAAACTGCTCATCATACAGATTCATTTCATTTTAAATGTGGACTGTATGATGTTCATATCCATTTTAGCTAACAGAATTAGTCTACTTATACCTATACCAATTAAAAATGATCAAATTGCATTTTAAATAGACAAGTATAGAATACTATAATAAGAATACATACATTAATAGACTATGGAAATCAAAATAATAAAAAACTTTCTATCATTAGACTTGATTTAGATAAGGCTGTTTGACTCAGTTAATTGGTTGTATCTGTTTAAAACACTTAACTGTATAGGTTCTGACCTGAGCTAATTGCATTAATTTCTAAGTTATACAATAACTATTGTGCTTATGTTAAAATAGGTTATTTTCTTTCTAATTCCTTTAAAATACAAAAAGGCGCAAAACAAGGTTGTCCATTATCACCTTTACTTTTTGCCATTAGCAATAGAACCCTTTGCTAATAGTATTATATCTAATAAGAACATTAATGGTATCAAAATTAAAGAAGATTTTTAACTAAAGATTCAACTGTTTGCTGAAGATATTTTACTAACAATAAGAAAGAGAATCAATTGCAATATATAATTAGTTTTAAGAGTCAGTTTGAAGAAATTTTAAACTTGAGATTTAATCATAATAAACATTATTAATTAATAATAATTTAAAACATTCATACAAAAATATTCTAACTTAATTTGGAACAGCAATAAAATGAAATACCTTGGTATAACCATTATGTCTAATAGTAAAGAAATCATGCAAAGTTTCAACAGGTTGTTGATGAAATTTTAAGTTTAGCAACAAATTGGAACAAATTCTGCTTTACCATGGAAGAACGATTAATGCTTATTAATTCTCCCTAAAATATTGTTTGTCTTGCAATATTTAGTACCATCGCCACCAAAAACTTGATGATGAAGATAAATAATGTTCTACTTACATTTTTTGGCATCCTAACAAATCAAGAGTTTCCTTTGAGTGGCACAGAAAAAGATTGGGATAATGGTGGAATAGGGTTCCCATTCTCAACTGTATGATACTTCAACAATTGTAAAAGTTATAGCATAGTGGATAAATTCATCTTATGAGTCAAAAATGGAAACAAATACATCAAGAATTATTATTAATAAATATATCACAACCAGTCAAACAAATAGTTCCTAATAGCCTAGTATAAACCTATGAACCTAAGATAAAACTATCTGCCCTAGGGCATTTATAAGCCTAGCCAAACTCTCCACCCTTATAATTTAACTTCTAGAGCCTCTTTCCAGTAGTGCCACTGGAGTGATCCCAGGTGTAAACTTACGGTTTTCCATCCACCCATCAAGATTTCTCTTGAAGAGGGCCAGCGAGGGGCTTTGTCTTACGTGAATTGGGATTTTATTCCATTGTGTGGGAAGCCTTTGGGATATGAATCTACCCCTCCAGCATGTCCTATTTATTGCTGTGCTGAGGTTTAAGTCTGAGGAGCATGTGGCTCTAATGGATTTGTTTTCTTTTAAGGTGAAGCATGTCCATTAATTCTGGGTTGGACATGGCCTTGTAAGTCAGGCAGAGGTTGCCTCTGAGCAGGCAGTAAGCAACTGAGTAGAGCTGTAGTTTCTTTAGCCTAGTTGCATAGGGCAACTGTTTGAGGCCCATGATCCTTTTGGTAAGGAACTTTTGGGGTCTCTCCAGCTGCTGCAGGTGCCGGGTAAGGTACATCCCAAATGGGGCATTGTACTCAATTATGGGTCTGATGAGTGATGAGTATAGGGGCACAATGACCTCTCTAGATCTAGATGGGAACCCTTTAGTTATAAGATGGTCAATATAGAAAGATTTTCTGACCATTTTGGCAATGTGATGTGATTGTCAAAGGAGAGGTTACTATCAACCTGGGTCCGCAGATCCCCGATTACTTCTTCTATACTTAGTGGGCTACCTCCTATGTGGTAATTAGTGGGCACCTTGTTTTTCCCAAAGGGGATGACTATGCATTTTTTGGAGTTAAGCTTGAGGCCATGGCTGTGACACCAGGCATCTGTCTCCGTAAGACCCTTTTGGAGAATGCTTGTGTCGGACGGGGAGTCTATTATGGCTCCTAGTTTGCAATCATCAGCAAACTTGGTAAGCCCACAGTACTTTTGTGCTGGCCTGTACTTCAGAGAACTATATACCGAACAAGAGGGGCCCCAGGATTGAGCCCTGTGGGACTCCACTTGTAACAGGTTTAGAGTCGGACATGGCACTTCCAACCCTGACCATGTGCATTCTATCTGTAAGCCAGTTTGCAACCCATCTTGTGACATATGGGTTGATGTTTAAGCTGGTTAGTTTGTTTATGATTCCAGAGTGAAGTATTGTGTCGAAAGCCTTTGCGAGGTTCAGATAGGCAGTGTGGACTGCCTTACCTTCATTTATGGCTTTGGTGACTGTTTCAAAAAAGTCAACCAGGTTTAGGAGGCAGGATCTGCCTTTAACCAAACCAAACTGGGTAGGGTCCAGTGTCTGGAAGTTCCCGATGTCTTTGTTTATGAGATCCATAATGATATGCTCCATAGCCTTGCAAATTTAAGCTAGTCAGACTTTTGGGGCGATAGTTCACAGGATCTGTTGTGGGGCCACCCTTGTGGCGAGGGATCACTGTTGCTGTACGCCATTCCTTGGGTACATTACCTGTTTTAAGGCCGAGTTGGAATAGTGAGAAGTGGGGGGGTTTAGTTCTTCCTGGAGCTCGTGCAGGACACAGCCCGGTATTCCGTCCAGTCCCATAGACGCTGTATTTTTAGCTTTGGAGAGGGCTGCTTTTACCTGCGTGTCTGAGATATCTGGGGGATTACATTAATTTGGCATAGACACAGGCCCTTTTAGGGGGGAAGGGGGGATAAAATTTGCACTGAACCTGTCAGCCAGAATGTTGGCAATGTCAGTCGGTTCCGTGTATTTTGTGCCATTTTGTATTAGCTCTGAGCAGTTCTGGGTGTTTCCTCCCAAGTTCCTGATGTAACTGAACAATGCCTTGTGATTATCTTTGGAGTCTTTGGCAATTTTTCTTTCGACGTTTGCCTTTGAGGCTTTTATGGTGGAGCAAAGTTTCTTGCTAATACTGATCAGGGATGCCTTCCCTTTTATCTGGTTATTAAAAGATGTTTGCATAAATGGAATTACACCCTCTTCTCAAATTCCCTATTTAAATAATACAATTTCCTCTTTCCAAAAGTTCACATATTCTAACCATTGTATTAAAGACTTAATATTTTCTATGTTTCCAATTGCATATACAAAGGACTGCTCATAACTTCAACAAAATCCAAGTACTGAAACAACAAAGTAACTTAAATTTTGGCATCAATTATTAAAGTGGTCTTGATATATATGTATATACTGTTGAAAATTTAAGGCCCAAATACAATCAAGATTCTAAGAATTGGTTAATTTTACAAATATTTAGACAATTTATGGACACAGAGGTTAATAAGAAATTTAACCTAATTGAGAAATTTTCTCCAAATTATTGGAATTCTTAATATCAATAATAATGCAATGAAAAATAAATCATATTTGTCACAAATGTTATCAAATTAGATTTCACATACTTAGACAATTCCTGTTGGAGCTGCTCCTCACAAATTAATAATGAAGACTTCTCTGAAGAATACAAAAAATATTAAAATCTGCAGATAAAAAGTACAGTTGTGTACACTTACCATAAATGTAGATGTTCGAGTGTCTTCACTGTTGCAGTCATGACTGTGGGGTTCTCCCCTGCCGGCAGGCAGTCCTCGGTTGGCCAGAATCCCAAAGTCTGGTTCCGGCGCCGGCTGCTCAGCCATGCTCCCTGATGTCAGAGCGCCAGGAGTACAAAGCTGACAGCCGACGCCATGTTCTCCAGTTTTTCTTGCCCCAGATGTCAGGTGTTCCAAAATGAGTAAGATCCCATACCCCTTGCAAATACACCTCAGAAGAAGGGTGAAGAGGGGAACCACACAAAGAAAAAATAAGAGGGGACAGGAGGGAGGGTAACCCAGACTGCAACAGTGAAGACACTCGAACATCTACATTTATGGTAAGTGTACACAACGGTACTATGTTCATCGTGTTTCACTGTTGCAGTCATGACTGTAGGGTTGAATCCCAAAGCAGAATAAAAGGGAGGTGGTCATAAAGTAGAGGGGGCAGCTAAAAGGCCCTGCAAGACTGCAGAAGCAAAGCCTGCCCTAGACTTAGAGTAGAAAGGTAGATTGTAGTGCTTGGAAAAAGTATGCACTGAACTCCAAGTTGCATCTTCCAAAATCTCTTAGCCCTGAGAAAGGCAGCTGAAGTGGCAGCAGCTCTGGTAGAGTGAGTCCTTATACTCCCTGGGATTTGCTTTCCATGGTGTGAATAGCAAAATCTGATTCCATGAGCAATCCATTTAGAAATGGTCTGTTTTGAAATGGCTTTACCTTGGGAACTTGAAGCATAAGAAACAAACAATTGCTCTGATTTTCTGATGTCCTTGGTTCTGTCCAGGTAAAAACATAGTTGCCTGTGTACATCCAAGGATTGCAAGATCCTTTCCCCCTTTATGTCTGATGAAAAATAATATAAGGTTCCACAGCCATGAGAGCTTGCAACTCCGAAACTCTCCTGGCAGAGGTCAGAGCTAACAGGATAGCTGTCTTCCAAGATAAAAACTTGATGTCAGAAGTGGCAGCAGGCTCAAAAGGAGGTAAGGTGAGTTTTTCCAAAACATAGTTGAGATCCCAAGCAGGAATGGGTGGAGATCTAGGGGGCCTTAAGTTCTTAGCTCCTCTGAGAAACTATCTCATGAGCTGGTGGGAAAAGATTGGAGGGTCTGTATTATAATGAGCAGAAATAGCAGAGGCATGTATCTTTATGGAAGAGAAAGAGAGATCCTTATGTAAGAGGTCTGTCAGGTAAAGCAAAATCAGAGGAATGTTAGGAATAAGAGTATCTGAATCCTGAGCCTGCATCCAGGAGCAAAATCTTTTCCATTTTCCTGCATAATATTTCCTAGTGCTAGGACATCTGGCTTCTAAAATGACATCCATAACCTGCTTGGGTAGGAGACAATGAATCATGGACCCTGGATTAACCAGGCCGTCAGGCTGAGAGTTTTGACATGGGAATGCAGAACCTGACCCTGGTGTTGGGACAGAAGGTTCGGAGTCTGTGGTAATACCCAAGGGGGCTCCAGACAAAGGTTTTTCAGTGTTGGGTACCAAAACTGTCGAGGCCAATTTGGGGCCAGCAATATTATCATCTTCGGCTTGTCCTGTTTGATCTTAATAACACTTGTGGAAGAAGAGGTAGAGGCGGGAAGGCATAGCCCGAGAGATTTCTCCAACTGAATGATAGTGCATCCACTTTCCAAGTTAGTTCGTTGAATGTCCTGGTGCAAAAAATCTGTAGTTGATGATTGAGATGGGATGCAAAGAGGTCTATGTAAGGACATCCCCAGACAGCTGTAATCATCTCAAATATTTTGGTGTCCAGCATCCATTTATGTGGGTCCGAAAGGTTTCTGCTCAGACTGTCTGCCAGGAAGTTTTGCTTCCCTGGTAGAAACTTAGCCTGAAGGTCCAGTTTGCAAGCTAGAGCCGTGTTCCATAGATTCATGGCTAGTCTGCAAAGGGGATAGGAATGAGATCCCCCTTGCTTGTTTATGTACCACATAACTGTGGTGTTGTCTGTCCGTATCAGTAGTTGTCCTGGTTGTAGAAGATTCCTGAAAGCCAATAGAGCATTCTGAATGGCTAACATTTCCTTTAAATTGATATGCAGGTGCTTCTGATCCTTTGTCCAAAGGCCCTGCAGACAGTTGCCCTGAAAATGGGCTCCCCATACATAATCTGAAGCGTCCGTGGTTAGTATCAGAGTGGCTGGAGGCAGACTGAAGGATTTTCCGTTGTTTAGAGTGCATGCCTTGGACCACCAAAGGAATTCCTTTTGAAGACAAGGCAGGATGGTTATCTGTATGTCTAAACTGTGGCAATGCTGAGACCATACACTTTTTAGGTACCACTGTATTTTCCTCATATGTAGTCTTGCATATGGTACGAGAAGGATGCAGGAGGCCATGTTACCCAAAGCCTGCAGGAATTTCCTTGCAGAAAGCTGAGTTAATGTTGCCAAGGTTTTGAAAGTTGAAGCCAGCTGTAATTGTTTTTCGTATGTCAGAAATGCCATCTGGGTTGTTGTGTTTAGAAGAGCACCCAGAAAAGTTATCTGTTGTGAGGATGTCAAATTTGACTTTTTTATGTTTACAGTGAATCCCAGGAACTTGAGAAGATTCTGAACAAATTCTAGATGCTGGAGTAAGACATCCCTGCTGTCTGCCTGAATAAGACAGTCATCCAGATAAGGGTAAATTTGAATTCCCTTGAGTCTGCAATACGCTACTACTGGAGCCAGGCATTTGGTGAAGACCTTGGGTGCAGTAGACAATCCAAAGGGCAGTGCAGAGAATTGAAAGTGCCTCGATCCGGCCTTGAACCTGAGGTATTTTCTGCATTCCTGCCTGAAGGGAATGTGTAAATATGCCTCCTTTAAATCCAAAGTTACCATCCATGCATTTTTGGTCAGCATTGGAAGTAGCTGCTGTAGAGTAAGCATCTTGAATTTTGGTATCTCGAGGAAAGTGTTCAAGACTGACAGATCCAGAATGGGTCTCCATGAATTTTGTTTTCTGGGGACTAGAAAGAGCCTCGAGTAAAAACCTTGTCCCATCTCTGAGAGTGGAACCAGTTCTATGGCTTTCATAGCCAAAAGAGCTTCCACCTGGTTTAAGGCCTCTAACCATTGATGTTTTGGAAGATCTGGCCATCCGCTTGGTCTTGGAAGGGTATGAAAATGGAATTTGTAACCTCTTGAAACCACATCCAGAACCTACTTGTCTTGGGTTATATGAGTCCAATTTAGGTGAAAAAGAGAAAGTTTTCCTCTGAGAGGGGCTTCCAGGCAAGAAGTTCCTGCAGCCCAACAGAGGGTGTCATTGAGCCTGTTTTCTATGAGCGTGCGACCTGTCCTCTCCTCCCCTAGGGGTGGAAGCAGTCCACTGTCTTGGTCTAAAAGAGGCTTGCGTTTGAGGCCTACCTCGGGAGCGTCTGTATCTACCCCCTCTGAGGCCTGTCTGAATTGGGAAAGGACCAATTTTTTGTAAGCCAATTCCTACTAAATCTGGGTGGCTGTACTTGTAAGAAATCTTTAACCATTTGCATGGATTTTGCCTTGTCCTCCATCTTCTTTATCACCTCTTCAGCCTTAGGTCCAAACAAAACATTATGCTGAACAGGAGCATCCAATAACTTAGCTTTTACTTGATCTGGCAAGTTTTGTTCCTTTTATCAAGCATGTCTTCTAATGACTGTGCCAGAGGCAGCAGCCCTACAAGAAGCCTCCAAGGCATCAAATCCACAGTGTAAACCATGCTTCCCAACTTGTTCAGTGGCATGCATTAAGTCATGTAATTCCTTATCATCTGCACAGGCGGAAATGGAAGTTATCTTTTGCTTCAAAACAGACAGAAGAAATTGCTGGTATTTCAGCATATGAAATTGACAGTTTAAAGCCCTAATAGATAAAGTAGCAGAAGTGTACACTTTTTTGCCCCATCTTTCTAAAGATCTGGAATCCTTCTCGGTGGGAATGGGGTTTTTAGCAGTAGCGGCCTTAACCCCTTTAGGACCCCGAGAAATGGTTTCAGGATCAGCAATAGGATTCTTGTATAAAAACTGGTGGGAATCAGGAACCCTATAATACCTGTCTGGCTTAACAGGAGCTGGAGGAAAAGAGTCAGGAGTTAAGTTAGCCTCCGAAAAAGCATCATCCACAATATCCAAAATAGGAGGGATAGCCAGGGGTCTATGTTGGGGAAGGAGAAGAAAATCCCTAAGTCTTTTCTTAGATTCCGAGTACTCCTGTCCTTCCCAGTGAAAATGTTCCCTCATTTCATGTAAAGTTTCCCCAAAAGAGAAATCCTCAGGGGGAGAAGCTGAACGAATGGATTCCTCAGCATCAGAATCCTCATAAGGAGGGAAAGAATACTCCTGGTCAGAAGAAGAAACTGAAGAAACAGAAGCCTGATCAGAGGAGTCATAATACACTTCCTGCCTTGGCCTTTTATCTGGAGGGGGATGTGAACCCCTAATCATAGTAAGTAAGTCCTCCGCCATCTTAAGTAACTGTTTCTGAGACTTGGGTGCCGGCTCAGAAGAGGCCTGGGCTGTAGTCTTTGATTTGGAAGGAGTCTTTGCCTTTGTCTTTGGCTTTGCCTTTATTAGAAGCTGAGTAGGCCTGAAAACCCCTTCGGAAGCCGGTACCTGCACAGCGGCTCCGGACCCATCCAAAGGAGCATTGTCCGAAGGTCCTGCAACAGAAATATTCAAAGGCCTAGTTGGTTCCTCGTGGGAGTCCGTCTCGGCCATTGGTTCCTAAATGGCCGACGACAGGGGCTGCAAAAGCGCCTCACTGACGATGGCCGAACCTGAAGCTGGCTCTGCTTGTACAATATCGTCTGGTTTGGACCTCGGAGACCTGTCTTTATCCTTGCATTGTTTGTGAACTCCGGTAGCCGGAACCGAGTCCAATGACATTTTGTAATTAAAACGCCTACCGAAGTAATGAAATGCAAAATCGTACCTTCGTTTAATCGTACGTTGATTGAATCTAGCACAAAACCGACAACTAGCTACGTCGTGGTCAGGGCCTAAGCAAGGAATACAGTAAGAATGAAAATCCTTATGAGGTATTTGCTTCCCACATGAAATACAATTATTAACTTTTTCTGACATCGAACTGGAGCAAGAAAAAATTTTCCCCAACGGGGTACTTAGCTTTGAGTAGGAGAAGAAAGTCTTCAGACTGAAGTACGTTAATAAAAAATTGTCAGGAGTCAGCCGACCGGCAAATGTGAACTGCTATCACCGCACAGCAAGAAAGACTGGAGAACATGGCGTCGGCTGTCAGCTTTGCACTCCTGGTGCTCTGATGTCAGGAAGCATGGCTGAGCAGCCGATGCCGGACCCAGACTTTGGGATTCTGGCCGACTGAGGACTGCCTGCCGGCAGGGGAGAACCCCACAGTCATGACTGCAACAGTGAAACACGATGAACATCTACATCTTCTTTACATTGGAAAATTTTCACTTGGAAATTCTTACACATAGCTTTTGTCACTCCTAACAAACTTATAATTATGTATAAATCAAACAGAATTAAATGCTGGTGACATGATTCTGAAATAATAGCTGAGTGGATGTACATGAATGTGAAGTCATCTCCCCTTTTTTGAAAAGGAATTAATAACTTCAATTCAAGATCTATGGTCAAATAGATGTAATATTTCTAAATCTTTAGATCTGGTGCCATCTGTGTCACTTTTCAACATAGATGGGTCTTGTAGGTCATAGCAGATAAGTGATTAGTTTCTTGGGGTTTTATGTCTCTATTGGTAGTTATTTTTACCTCCTCTTCTGGTTGCTAGATGCTTTGATTTAGCTGAGATCCCCACCTCTTCTTTGTGGTGTCTACTGTTTCCCACCCTTTTTTCCTTTAGGGTAGTTTAAAATATATATCTTTCTGTATCCTTTTGTTTTATTTTTGGGGGTTAGATTATCTATAGCTAGCGTGTGATTGTGTCGACATGGCTGAAAAACCCTCCGTTTTTAAAGATGCTCCTCATGTAGTAGGAAGATGCCATGTTCCAACTCACACAAGGATAGTCTGGAATGCTTGGGGTCAGCACACCTGAAGGTTGAATGTGACATGTGTGATGCACTGAACCCCAGGGCCCTCATGGGGCACTGCAATAAGCTGTTGTTGAAGGGCTTGTCTCAATAGCAGCTTACTGCATTGCTCCATGAGGGCCATGGGGAGTACTCAAAAGAGACTGGTACCCCAAGTGGGGCTATGTCTGCATGAAGGTGCTCATGGGAGGGCTGACCCTGGAAGGATGATGAGGCCACAGCACACAAACCTGAGGGAGGCTGCCCTTGGACTCTCCCTCCAAGCCCTCTCAGGAACTGAAGAAACCCCCCCCCCTTTCCTCTGGGGAGGTCGTCTTTTTCATCTCTAAGAAGCCTAGGCTCTTGGATCCCAGATCCCAGGATCCGAGCCTAGCCTCTTCGGCTTCAGATCCAAAATCCACCACTCTGAGAGCCTCTGCTCAGACTCCCAGATTCAAGGCCTTCGGATACAAGTAGGTGCAAGCCATCCCCAGATCTGTCCCATTTGTTGGATTCATCTGGCACGCCATCTAAAACTTTGGATCCCACTAGACTTTCAGATCAGACAGTTCTGTTGAATCCCATTACTATCAAGAGTTGTTCTCGATCATCTAGAAAATTGGACCCATCTCGTCAGACCAGATCCCCTTCCCGGTACCATAGGGTGATGGGTTCCAAGGTCACCTATCCAGCTAGATCTGTCCACTCATCAGTTTTCTCCAGATCCTACAGAAGTCGCCTTCCCTTGGACATGGATAGGATGATTAGGAGTTTCCTCAAGACCCAGATCAAGTTGGGCTTGCTACCGTCCTGGCCCAGGTGGCTAGGGGACCCTCCTCATATGCAGGACTCCACCATCCTCTTCCAATCCATCCGGTTCTGGAATGTCAGGACTATGGGATTTCTAATGAGAGGCTGATGGTATCGGGTTACCCCAGCCTTCTCAACACCATCAGGGTACCTGGCTGTCTCTGTTCTGCTGCCCTCAGACCAGGCTGCACCTTGTCTCCGAGAAGTCGGTGTGAATTCCCTTTGGGGTGGATTTTGGTCTGGATTTTTTGGACTGTTCCCCTCCTTTGGCGTCTTTGGTGCTGGACAGTTTGGAGCCAATATCATCAGGGGAATTCGGTGCTGTGTCAGAGTCTCTTCTCCCTTCCCAAGTGGCCCCGGCCACTGGGGAGCATGGGAGCATCATCCAGCCCATAAGTCTTCCAGGCAGTAGAGTGGTCCAGTTTGGCAGTTACCTCTCCTCGTTCTCTAGGTCCTCCCCAGCCTCTCTCAGGTTTGTGTGTTGAGGCCTCATCATCCTTCCAGGGTCAGCCCTCCTATGAGCACCTTCATGCAGGCATAGCCCCACTTGGGTACCAGTCTCTTTTGAGTCCTCCCCTAGGCTCACCATAGAGGAACCCCCCTCAGAAAAGAAAGTGTAAGAGAAGGCACTTGGGACTCCCCAAGAGAGTCCCTGAGGACATGGATTTTGAGGAGTGAGATGGGTCCCCCAGACGTCTGAGGAAGTTTTCTTTGGGACATCCTCAAGGTTCTTCAGGAAATGAGGTGGTTGGTCTTCACCAACTGTGTCTTCAGAGGAATCCATGTTCCCGAAGGTCTTCGAGATGGGTATATCTCCTCCCTGGGTTTTCTCCCCTGCGGATGAACTTGTGGACCTTATCACCAGCAGGGCTTAGAAGGAGACAGACACAGTGGAACCTGTGCTCAAAAAAGCTGACAAATTCCTCAGTCCACCCAAGGACATAACATTCTGCAGCAAAGGTGTCCCTGTTGATGCCATTGTGGTGGCTGCTGCTACTAAGAAGCAGCTAGCTGAGCAAAACTCCTCAGTCAATCCGCCGAACAGGGAGTCCTGGGTGATGGACCATTTTGGAAAGTATGTGTTTGCCTCAGCTACCTTTGGACTGAGAGCAGCTAATTACTTGGTTCATTTTACTCTGCTTCAGGGGGATTTGGTTTCGGAGCTTACCACTTTCCTGTCAGAGTTGCTGGCTCCACAGAGTCTCAAACTGGTCTCTCTGAGGCTGTCTACTCTATCCTCTTTGGCTAATGCTTCAATGAGGCTGATCTCCAATACTGCAGAGGGCACCTCTCGAGTGGCAGGCACCAGCATTGCTATTAGACAGAATGTGCCACCTTGTTTGGACCATTTGTTAAGGATACTTTAACCTGCAGGAAGGCAAGACTCTTTTCATCACATTTTCTATGCTCCAACTGTCCTTTTCTAAGACTCAGAGAGGAAGTAAACTTTGGTTCTGGAGGACTCAGTCTTCCTTTCAGGATGCTCCCCAGGAATCCTCTTCCGCAAGTCAGGGCAGGGGATTCAATGACAGATGCCGCCCCAGGGGCAGAGGGGGTTTGCAGTACCAGGTCTCCTGGGAACCCTTTACGGAGAAGCTCTTTAACATTCCTGAGATGCTGACCGACTGTCCTGGAGGCAGTTGTGGGTCGACTCTCCCTTCACACACTAGCATGGACAAGTCTCACCTCCGATCAGTGGGTGCTAAAAATTATTTCCAGGCGTTACTCCATTCAGCCCCCTCCAATTTGAAAATTTCTCCGGATGTTCCACCACACCAAAGGGAGGTGGCCTATCTCAAGGTTCAATACCTTCTTTGAAAAAGAGCCACTCAAGAGGTCCCCACAGGATGAGGGTCCGGAACTTACTCTTGCTTCTTTTTGGTGCCAAAGAAGACCGGGGACCTGTGTCCGATTTTCGACCTCAGCGAGCTCAATCTGGCAAAAAGTCCAAGTTCTGGATGGTCACTGTTCAGTCCATTCTGCCTCTCCTGTGCAAAGACAATTGGATGTGTTCAGTGGATCTTAAGGACTTGTACGATCATATAAAGATCAACAGATGCTCCAGGAGACATTTACGCTTTTGGCTGGGGTCCAATCATTACCAGTTCAGAGCCCTGTCATTTGGACTCACCACAGCCCCAGAATGTTTAAGTGTTGGCAGCTCATCTCTGGCTGAAAGGTTGCCAGGTTTTTCCATACCTGGACGATTGGCTCCTCACGGCTCCCATGAGACACTGACTATCTCTGGCCACCAGATATGTCCTCAATCTTTTCCAGTCTCTAGGCATCATGGTAAATCATCCCAAATCCAATCTAGTGCAGAGACAAAAATCTGGAGTTCAACTGGACACGGTATCAGAGACTGTAGCACTGACTCCCCGCAGGGTGCAGCTAACTCAAGATCAGGTCTCTCTCTTGCTGGATCTATCATGCCCATTGGCTCACTTCAGTTAGTTCCTCTTGCCAGATATCACATGCGAGTTCTCCAATGGACCCTGGCAGTCCAGTG
The DNA here is from genome assembly GCF_019279795.1 of Protopterus annectens. Taxonomy (NCBI): domain Eukaryota; kingdom Metazoa; phylum Chordata; order Ceratodontiformes; family Protopteridae; genus Protopterus; species Protopterus annectens. The sequence continues at coordinate 520,719,062 of NC_056738.1, read as the reverse complement.
GTCCATTCGATCTCAACCCACATCCATGACCATAAAGTTGACCCAGGTGTGCAGGAATCTTCTTACTTGGTGGCTTCAGTCTCAGGATCTATGTCTAGGCAGGCCATTTTGTCTTCCCCCACCCAAGACCAGACACTCCTCCCTGGGGGGGCATTTTCAGGGCAGGCCAGTACAAGGCACATGGTCCCCTGCAGAAACCAAATTTCACATAAATGTCCTGGAAATAAGAACAGTCCTAATACTGCAAGCCTTTCAGGAATGCCTAACTCTGGGGACCATATTCAGATGGACAACATGGCTGTTTGGGATATCAACAAGCAAGGGGGAACCCACAGTCTTATCCTCTGCGCAGAGAGGCCATGAGAGTGTAGGAATGTGTGATGTTTTCAAGGTGCTTTCTCCTTGCAAATCACATTCCTGGGAGTTCCAACATGCTGGCCGACAGATTCAGCAGGTCCATCTTGAGTCCTCATGAGTGGTCCCTCAATCTGTCAGTGGTGAGACAAATCTTCGACTATTGGGGTCAGCCTTGCTGCAGTCTCTTTGCCTCCCCACTCAGTCATAAATGCAGCAATTACTTAGCCTTAATCCCCCAGCAGGGGAGTCACACAGGGATTCTCTAGTTCACGATTGGCCTCTGGGTCTCCTCTATGCCTACCCTCCCATTCCTCTGATATCCAAAGTCCTTCAGAAAGCTCATCGCCTGAAGACTTTCTCATCCTCATTGCTTGAAGACCTTTCTCATCCTCATTGCCCCTTTCTAGCCTCATCAGGTGTGGTTATCCTTCCTGAGGTCTCATCTGAAGTATCCTCCTTGGATGATAGATCCCTCTCCAGATCTTATTTCTCATCCCTGGGGGGATTCCACTTCCGAATTTCTGGACCCTTCATCTAACCGCATGGTTTCTACAGTTCCAGTAATCCTTTCACAGGCTTCTTTCCCCAGTGAGGGAAATTATTGTGGCTTCTCAAAAAACATCTATGAAGAAGGTATATTCCATTAAATGGAGAAGGTTTTCCATTTGGGCCAAACAATGAAATCTGGACACCTTTTCAGCCCCTAATCCCTAATATTTTGCTTTTTTTGTCTTCTCTTTTTCAGGATGGGGCGAGTTTTTCTACTATTAAGCTAGAGTTGGTTGCGATATTTAATTTCCATATCAATGATGAGCCTGCATTTTCTTTCACATTGTGTAAAGCCTTTCTGAAAAGAGTATTTCTTCTTAGGCTTGTTACGGATCCATCCCTGCCATGGGAATTGACCTTCATGCTGCAGTCCCTGATGCAAAAACCTTTTGAATTGGCTGGTTCATGTGATATGAGATTCCTTTCCTGGAAAATGGGCTTTTTTAGTGGCCATTACTTCTGCCAAGTGAGTTTTGGAACTTCAGGCTTTGTGCATCAGTGTTAGTGCATCTGTTCATGATGTTTCATAAGGACAGGGTGTCCCACAGAACAAATCCTTTCTTCCCAAGGGCCTCAGAAGCTTATCTCAGTCAATCGATTCAGCTACCTGCTTTCTTCCCTAATTATTCTAATAAGGGAAAATACATTTTGCATTGTTTAGACGTTCACAGGCAATTACATTTTTATTTAAAAAGGACTGAGAAATTTAGGGGGTTGGACCAACTCTGTGTCCTTCTCTCATAACAGGAGGGGCCAGGCAGTTTCCAAAATGACTATTTCCAGGGGGGTTGCTAGTTGTATTTCTTTCATTTATGCTAGTAGGCATTTATAGTTACCCAGACCAGTTAAGGCTCATTCTAATAAATCTGTTGCTATGTCATCAGCCTTCTTGGCTAGACTTTCCATTGATGAGATTTGTGCTGCTGCAACTTGGTCAAATCCACATACCTTCATTTCACATTATACATTGGATATGGTGTCTAGGAACAGGGCTTCCTTTGGTTCCTCCATGCTCCGGCATATTCTTCCTTGAGGCCACCCAGGACACATAGTAGCTGGGGACTCTTACCCATCTGTGATGAATAATTACATGGATAGATAGCATCAGAAGGGGATGCAGAAGCCAGTGCATTTCTTTGTGCCGGTCCCAAGCCCAGATAAATGGGGAGAGTTGCGTCAGGAAGGGCATCTGGCCTAAAACTTCGCCAAATCATTTAATGCAATCACCAGTAAATATTTCCATATAAGATCAGTCGAGGCCTGGGTTAACAATGACCACCACCAGTACTGTTAACCAACAGGGTGCTGGCAGAAATTGGGCTACTGTTGGCCGAAGGAGGAGAAGAGGCAGAAGGCATGGCCGAATGCAGGAAGAGAGGAGAAAGGCTAAGACTGTGGTAGTGAGGGTTGGAACTTTGAATGTTGGCAGCATGACTGGTATAGGGAGAGAGCTAGCTGATATGATGGACAGAAGGAAGGTTGGTTGGTATACTCTGTGTGCAAGAGACCAGATGGAAGGAGAGTAAGGCTAGGTTTATCGGAGGTGGGTTCAAATTGTTTTATCATGGTGTGGATGGGAGGAGAAATGGCGTAGGAGTTATTCTGAAGGAACAGTATGCTATGAGTGTTTTGGAGGTGAAAAGAGTGTCGGATAGAGTCATGTTTATGAAGCTAGAAATTGATGGTGTAATGATGAATGTTGTTAATGCATATGCTCCACAAGTTGGGTGTGCAATGGATGAGAAAGAAAAATTTTGGAGTAAATTAGATGAATTAGTGATGACTGCACCCAAGGGTGAGAGAGTGGTGATTGGAGCAGATTTCAATGGGCATGTTGGTGAAGGGAACAGAGGGGATGAGGAAGAGATGGGTAGGTATGGTGTTAAACAAGGGAATGCAGAACGTCAAATGGTAGTGGATTTTGCAAAAAAGATGGACATGGCTGTGGTGAATACGTATTTTAACAAGAGAGAGGAGCATAGGGTGACATACAAGAGTGGAGGAAGATGCACACAGGTGGATTATATCTTATGTAGGAGGGCCAGTCTGAAGGAGATTGGAGACTGTAAAGTGGTGACCGGAGAAAGTGTAGTTAGGCAGCATAGGATGGTGGTTTGTAGGATGACGCTGGTGATCAAGAAGAGGAGTGTGAGGGCAGCACCAAGGATCAAATGGTGGAAATTGAAAAAGGGTAATTGTGAGGTGGAGTTCAGGGATGAGTTAAGACAGGCACTTGGTGGCAGTGAAGAGTTACCAAATAGCTGGGTAACTACAGCAGAGCTAGTAAGGGAGACGGCTAGAAAGGTTCTTAGTATCACATCGGGACAGAGGAAGGAAAGCAAGGAGACATGGTGGTGGAATGAGGAAGTACAGGGGAGTAGACAGGCAAAGAGGTTGGTAAAGAAGAAGTGGGATTGTCAGAGAGATGAAGAAAGCAGACAGGAGTATAAGGAGATGAGGTGCATGGCAAAGAGAGAGGTGGCGAAGGCTAAGGATAAGGCATATGAAGAGTTGTATGAAAGGTTGGACACTAAGGAGGGAGAAAAGGACCTGTACCGATTGGCTAGACAGAGGGATCGAGCTAGGAAAGATGTGCAGCAGGTAAAGATGATAAAGGATCATGAGGGAAACATACTCACATGCGAGGTGTGTGTGTGTTGAGGAGATGGAAAGAGTACTTTGTGGGGTTGATGAATGAAGAGAATGAGAGGGAGAGAAGGTTGGATGATGCAGGGATAGTGAATCATGAAGTACAATGGATTAGCAAGGAGGAAGTAAGGATAGCTATAAAGAGAATGAAGAATGGAAAGGCTGTTGGCCCAGATGACATACCTGTGAAAGCATGGAGGTGTTTAGGTGAAATGGCAGTGGAGTTTTTATAACCAGATTGTTTAATGAAATCGTAGAAAGTGAGAGGATGCCTGACGAATGGAGAAAAAGCGTTTTGATACCGATTTTTAAAAATAAGGGTGATTTGCAGAGCTGTAGTAACTACAGAGGGATTAAATTGATCAGTCACAGCATGAAATTTATGGGAAAGAGTAGTGGAAGCTAGGTTAACAAGGGACATGATGATTAGTGATCAGCAGTATGGTTTCATGCCGGGAAAGAGCACTACAGATGCAATGTTTGCTCTGAGAGTGTAGATGGAGAAGTACAGAGAATGTCAGATGGAGTTGCATTGTGTTTTTGTAGACTTAGAGAAAGCATATGACAATGTGCCTAGAGAGGAGTTGTGGTATTGTATGAGAAAGTCAGGAGTGTCAGAGAAGTATGTAAGAGTGGTACAGGATATGTACGAGGGTAGTGTGACAGCGGTGAGGTCTGCAGTGGGAGTGACGGATGCATTTAAGGTGGAGGTGGGGTAACATGAAGGATCAGCTCTGAGCCCTTTCTTACTTGCAATGGTGATGGACAGGTTGACAGACAAGATCAGACAGGAGTCCACATGGATTATGATGTTTGCAGATGACATTGTGATCTGTAGTGAGAGTAGGGAACAGGTGGAGGAGACCTTGGAGAGATGGAGATATGCTCTAGGGAGAAGAGGAATGAAGGTCAGCAGGACTAAGACAGAACATATGTGTGTGAATGAAAGGGAGGATAGCGGAATGGTGAGGATGCAAGGAGTAGAGGTGGCGAAGGTGGATGAGTTTAAATACTTGGGGTCAATAGTTCAGAGTAACGGCGAGTGTGGAAGAGAGGTGAAGAAGAGAGTACAGGCAGGATGGAATGGGTGGAGAAGAGTGTCAGGAGTGACTGGTGACAGAGCAAGATGCAGAGGACAGGAAGAAATGGAAACAGGTGATCCGTTGTGGCGACCCTTAATGGGAACAGCCGAAAGATGATGATGATGATAGATAGAATTAGATAAAGAGTTATATACTTACCATAAATTGGCATCTGTGCTATCCAGTGTCATTATTCACTGGGGGGTTCAGGCAAGGCTGATTTGGCCTACATTGAGTTGCAATATTTTTGGCCTTCAAGTGCAGTTCTTTCTGTGTTTCCACTAAGTTAGCAAACTTGATCTGTGGGTTAGAGGGTAGCAAGGGATTATTGGAGGGGAGCAGCGTGAGCTCTGGATCTGACTGAGAAGTTGCCGGCTCAGATCCAAGACCCATCTGAGATGAATAATGACATTGGATAGCACAAATGGCAAGTTATGGTAAGTACATAACTCTTTTTTTAAATTCCAAAAATAAAGTGCCTCTTCTTTGGCCTATTCTTGCTATAGCCAGAAAAGTGAAGTAACCCCTCGATTGTTGAATTTATTAGTATGGCAATAATTGTTTGCAGTACTGAATTTCATAGTATAAAGATGAGGACTTCTGATATTACACAATCATATTAATCTTGGCTTAAACTTAAAGACTTGCTTGAAAAATATTAATTGTTGATAAGTATAACTTTGATGTATTGAACAGCTGTAGACCTCTGTAAAGTTATTTGTTTTATAATTGATTTGTTTATTGTTTTAAAACCAAAAAAAATATGTAAAAAAATAAATAATTGGAAGATTTTCAGTGGGTTCCCAGATACCACAAGCAAAACAGGAGAGGGACAGTTTTCTGTTGAAAAGAGAAGTAATAAATCTCAAGGGTATTCCTCAGCAATTGAGCAATTTATCTGTTTCACTTTCCGACAAACAGAAAGGTATGTAAAAACGTTACAATTGAAATAATTGCAAATGCATCAAAAGTAATGTATTGAAGGTTAAAGTGAGGGTCAAGGAAATTTACATACCTTGAATTTTTATCTTTGAAGAATCAAGGTATGCTATTTAACTTGTTCTGTGCACATTATGGAGTGCTTTTTTTATGTTGAAAGGACTTCCTGGTACTACATTTTAGGATTTATGAGCACATGGATGCTACTGAGTTAAAAGATGACAACAATGCATTGTTGAAACACACTGAAGTCTGCAGCAAAACCAAAAGTCATTGTTTTGTTGTAGGTGGTGTTTTTGTTAATTATGAACATAGGTTTGATGCTGATGATTATTTAGGTTGTCGTGAATATAGTTGGGTAGGTTGTTTTACATGTCTGTCATTTGTCTGATCTTAATGAATTTGTACATTTTAAAATGTAAGTTGCACCAACCACATAAACTGATAAACTCCAGAAAGAAGTCAGGAATCCACACAAACACTTATTTTTGAGCGCTTTTGTCTCAGTTTAGAAACTTCATCAGAATGTCACATAACTAGCAACCCCACCATAAGACAACAAGTTCAGCCGCTAAGCTGTCACCACAAATCTTCTGCTTGGTCCATACTTCAACTCTTGGGGTTGATGGCAGCCTTGATCACCATTGTTCCTCTGTTCAGGTTCCACATGAGACTTTTTCAGTGGCTACTTCTCACTCAATGGTAGTACCCTCTACAACATGCTTTGTCTTTTCAGATAAGTGTAATTCAGGCAAGCAAGATTTGCTCTGGTGGATGTCTCAAAATCTCCAACAATGGTCTTGCCCCTTAAGCCTCCATCAGCCAAAAGCCACAGTGACCACGAATGCCTCCCTGAAGGGGTGGGGGGGGCTATGTCAGGGAAACTCGGTCCAAGGCACCTGGTCAGAGACAGAGTCCTATTTGCATATCAATGTCCTGGAACTGAGGGCGGTGCTATTAGTGTTGCAAGCATTCCACTTGATCCTTCCATCAGGGACTATTGCATTCCAATCAGACAATATGTCAGTAGTCTGGTACATCAACAAGCAAGGGGGCACCAGATTTTATCCGTTATGCCGAAAGGCCTTGAGAATATTGGCAATGGGCGACTGCTTCCAACCGCTTTCTAATTGCATTGCACATTCCCGGGAGCTCCAACGTGATTGTGGACAAATTGAGCAGGTGCATTCTACAACCTCACGAGTGGTCCCTCAATCCTGTGATAACGGCAAAAATTTTCAACCGCTGGGGCCAGCCTTGCTGCGATCTATTTGCCTCCCCAAGCAAGTGCAGCAACTACTTTGCCCTAATCTTCCCTCACCGAGAGATGCTCTTAGTCCATGCTTGGCCCTCGGGTCTGCTTTATGCTTATCCTCCTCTACCCCTCATCTCCCAATTTCTGAAGAAAGCACGGCAGTTGAAGAGCAAAGTGATCCTCATTGCTCCATATTGGCCTTGACAAGTTTGGTTCCCCTTCCTCTGGCCTCACCTGCTATGACCATGGATTCTCAATCTAACCCCAACGTTGACCTCCCATCTGCAGGGCCTGACTCACCCCAATCTAACAAACCTGAAGCTGACAGCTTGGTTCCTCCACTTCCAATGACTGCCAGGCAGGATAACCTCTCCTCCCAGGTGCGCAATATTCTTATTGCATCTCATAAATCATTCACCAGGCTAATCTATCTCAGCAAATGGAAAAGGTTTACATTATGGGCAGTGAACAAACAAATGGGCCCCTTGTCAGCCCAGGAATACAGGTAGCTGGGGACTCTGTTCCATCAGTAAGAAATGAATGAAGATTAACAACATCAGATAAAGAATTTATGTCTTACCATAATGTTCCATCTGTGTTGTTGATTTTCGCTCATTCATTACTCACCACCCTCCATCCCCCTCTAGAAGTTCCTGGTGGATCTCATATGCTCCTTTTTTCCATTACTGTAGGTCTGTTATGACCAGAGGTAGCTCTACTTTTGTCTATCAACTTGCAAAGTCGATCTGAGGTAACAGGGAGCAGAGCATTATGGGTAGGATCTTGGCTCGAGAGATTTTGGCTGATGCGAGCTTGGTATTAGGCCAGCTCGGTTCCGAGGATGGAACCGATAGCCCATCAGTAATGAATGTACGAAGATCAACAACACATAACTAGCAACCCCACCCTTTTATACATCCCCATTACTACAAATTCATGACAATTTTCCTTATACACCATAATAAATATATTAATTATAAAAGATTCACACTATTATTCAGTGCATTACATACTATATTTACACCACATAAAATCAAAATGCTGTTAAAATATGCTGATTTCTGTAAACACACAACTTTTTTTTACATATGAAATTCTGCTTTTAATCTCAGAATTGAACTAACAGAGATAACACTGTTGAGTCCAGGAAACTCAGAGGCATTAGCTCTCATTTGCCATCTGAATTCCTTTAATTCCAAATAATCATTCAGGGGTCCCCCCTCCCCTAATATGGCTTGGTCTATAATAGTGAATTTAAAGCTATGTCCAGAGTGAGAGGCAATGTGAGCAGCTAAAGCATTTTTTAAATCTTTCTTGCTGATATGTTTGTGCTGGTAAATTCTAGTTCTCAGTGCATTGATGGTTTTCCTATATAAAAACAGGGGCACATAGAACACGTTGTTAAATATATAAATGCCTTGCTGCTACAAGTGAATTTCTTGTGTAGGAAATACCTCCCATAGTTAGGTACAAGCACCTCTTTACCCTCTAAAATATGTTTCCATTGTAGACAAAATCCACATTTTGCCATGCCCCCCCCCCCAATATTTATACTCTCCTTATGTGTCTCAATCATATTTTTGAAGCTAGTGTCCTTCTTATTCACTATCTTGGGAGATGTACCCACTAGTTCTAGGTGGTCTGGTTGGCAGTACATATATTCCAATTGTGTCTTAATACACTTCTGATATCATAGAACTGATCGTTAAATCTAAAAATAGCTCATTTATTCTGATAGTTCTCATCTTTTCATATAACAACTTCTTCTATTCCATGCCCTGTCTTCCCCATGAAGAATTTATATGACAATTTAATATACTTAAAAATATACTGATAAAAAGAGGGTATCCTGAAACAGTTGTTGACAGTATTTTGTAGGAAATGGTGGTGAAAAGGGAGAATGGATATTTTACCCCCTTGATAGGAAGAGGGCATGGAATAGAAGTTGTTGTATGAAAAGATGAGAACTGTCACAATAAATCAGCTTGGTGTACTGGATCTGTCTGCTGACGTCACAGAGATCCAGAATTGGACAGAACCTTCACTTTTTCTTTGGCATGAAGATAAGACGGGAAGATAATTCTCTTCCTCCTCCCAAAGGAAAGGAGGAGGATGTTCTACATTCTCTTTGAAGAATATAAACTTGGATTATTCCAGGAGGTTTTGACAAACCAAATTATTTTCTAAAGAAGCTCATAATGGGAGAACCTGTATGCTCTAAAATATGCTCTCAAAATATATCTAGAACTCACCTGGCCTCCATGATGATTCTCAAATTTGGGTAAACCACAAAATCAGCCTCCCATGCACAGTTCTGAAGAGCAGGCAGTACTGCTGCACAGACCTCGGAAAAGACTGCTTCCCAAAAGATGGAACAGTGGACTGTGGAGGAGGTACAACTACCTCACACACTGGTGTCTCTTCCTAGTTATGAGACTGGCTGCTCTTACAGAGCTAGACTGATTTAGAGGAATAGAATGAGGCCCCCTCCACAGTGATCAATGGCCAACCGTTTTCCTGAAAGTCATATAAAATTGTCCAAACAGGTTTTCCCAGAAAGTATTTTTTTCCCATAAATTGACATTAGACTAGTCATCTTTGAGATAAACAAGTTTTATCTATTTCATCCAGTGCAGACACATACTAGATGTTACTACTTTGTCAGTCTCATCACAAAGTTACTATCAGCTATATGGAAACATACTGAGAAAGCCATAGTTAGATGTCCTCCAGAGACTCCCAAAGTAGTAATCTATGACACTGAAATGGAATCTGTAGAAACAAAACTCAGTAATGCATACCATAACCTCCTAGAAGCTTATCAGCTGCCAAATCAGTTACAGAAATTCCTTCTTGCTGTCAGTTTCCACTTATAACCATGTAAGCACACTACCATTCTCCACTCAACTCTTGTCATTTCTCCCTTCTGTTCCATGATTACGACTCCTATGTGCACTAGGCAGATAAAACTTGTCTGTGTACTTTCAACTTTACAAAGCAAAGACAACCTGCCCATCTGCTACATTTCAAAGTTGCCTTGTACTCAGAAATGATTATGTGGAAATAACAGCTGATTTTTTATGTATGGTGGTGGTTTGTGTGGAATGTGAATAGCACATTTCACTTCAACAGGTTCTCAACTGTGGACCATGTAAGGCTGAGAGTGTGGACAGATCTTCCAAAATGTCCACTTTAAGGCAAATAAATGCCTTAAAACACTGTAAACTATGCATAATGTAGAATACGTTACTGTAAAACACCTTCAAAGAATTTCAGAAGCAGCATATTGTACAGACATCTCTTTTTTATCAGCTTGTACTTTAGTTTAAATGGCAATATCACCAAGTTAATATGTGCTTTACTCAGAGGTCTGAAGGTGGGTTACATCAGTCATTGCATTCATACATGTGCATGTGTGTTTGTGTATGTGCATGGGAGGGGCTTCCTTTGCTGGATTTGCTACATTTGTTAGCTGTTCTGCTTGAAAAATTCTCAACAAGTACGGCTCAGAGTGACAACAAAATGTACAGTTTGTGAAAGTAATGTACCTCCCATTAGTAAGTGGGGGTTATATTAACAGAATTATTTGCAAAATCTACGTAAAAAACATTTTCACCTAAACTATATAGGTCGGAGAGCTCAGACTGATGCAGCAAAACAAGTCAGAGTGATTCTGACACCCTGTACTAGTCATATCCAACTAATATGCTGCCATACAAGCCTACTCCAGTATTGTACTCATTTCCTGGGGATCTGACAATTTCCACAACGCGATAAAGACCCACTGAACAGAGGCAGTCTGCATGTGACGTGTGCAGCTGGTGATCAACCATCTCCCACAGCTCTAGATACAACTCTGGAATAATTTAATTTTTACTATTTTCTTCAGGTTGAAAACAGTCAACCATCAAGAATACAGAATAAAAAGAGCTGTTCCAATAACATTTTCGAAGGCAAGAGGAGTAATGTTCTACAAACAACTCCACACTTTTTATCAGATGACAATTTATATCTACTTGACACTGAAGATTGCAGTTAAAAATATAAGTTAGTTTACAAAGAAAATCATAAGACAATTTAATTATTGTAGACAAAAGACACAGAACAAACGTGGCATTCACTCAATCAATCATACCACAATACCCTCAGCCTTGTAGTTAAATCAATGTTAGTAGCTGAAAATCTTTCATTCACATTTTTTTTAAAGCAGCAAGGAATTGTGCATCACAGATTTAGCACTTTTTTGCATAAAGGTCTTTGTTATTACCTTCTTTATCATCCTGACCATCAAAACAGAGGTAAATTAGACTATTTTAGTCTATCTCCTCTTATCTAAAGTAACCCAAAAGTGAATTACTTGAAATGAATGACTTAAAAGGCCAGATTAGAGTGCAACTCACTCCCAGCTTCTCCCATCTCAGAACGCTCTCTTTCTTCTTCAGCTGTTCACTAGTGTACTGGCCAAATTTCTCCTAACAAGTATAAACATCAGCCTCAGTCGCCATCCCTGAACAGCCACAACCTCAGATCAATCCAATCAACCAAATGAAATAAGCAACATGGAAGCACAGCAGTGGCTTTAAAAGTTTGTTCTTTAAAAGTACAGGCAAAAGCAATGCTTGTAACAGTTCTTTGCAAGACAACATTACTAGTACCTTCAGAGTGGATTTTCCTTCAATGCTTGTATGGATAATGACATGCCCCTTCCAAGATAAGGCCAAGTTTGGAACGGTAAGTGGGAGTGAACTTTCACAGGGTGGCCGCAGGCTCCGCATATACTGGCCTTTTCTGACAGTGTGAATAATCACAATACCATCCTACAGCAGAAATCAAATTAGGAGTCAGTTGCTTTATTTCATCAGTGAATTTCATTAGCTGCTAAGCAAGTAAGAATGATATGACTCAGAGACGGTACATAATGCAGTAAAAATTTCCTAAGCTGTATTTAGCAACAGCTTGTCACATTTGGAAACCATGATATAATGGGGGGAGGGGGATTCAATAAATTAGTTACAAATAAAAAATGTTACTTGCCTGTAAGTTACTGTCATGAATATTCATTAGTGGATGCTTTGCAAATACCTTCTTAAGGCAGTTCTTACATCTCTAGTGCCTGTGCTGGTATAAGTCTTGGCACAATGAGACAGGAGGGCCCTGCCATGTCATATGCTCTCCAGTTATGATCACCATGGACTGCAGAAAAGCTGCAGGTGAATAAGAAAACTGTACAAAAATACAAAACATATAAATCTATAGCACTTGCAGAACATAAGCTACAATATGATGATGTTAATCTTCATTCATTCCTTACTGATGGGTTATCGGTTCCATCCTCGGAACCGAGCCAGCCTCATACCACGCTCACGTCAGCCAAAAACTCTTGAGCCAAGATCCTACCCACAACACTCTGCTCTGTTACCTCAGATCTTGTTTGCCGCATTGCTGTACAGCCGTTAAGTGAAAAATTTTTGAAGTTTTACTATTGTTAGTGTTTAGAAAGTTTTCTATTAGTTACTATCTCTACCCTCCTAACCTATCGCAGCTTTGAGACTCTCTCCCTATAGTAAATTTCCTTTTTCTTACCTTTGAGGTGATTCTCCATTACCATAGTTGGTAATGCTTTTTCCCTCGCTTTCTTACCCTTCGGGGTAGTTTTGTTTACTTAACCTCTTGGTATTGTTGTACTTCTTCCTTCATATCATTATGTCAGATAAGAAAAGTAGTGCTGGTTTCAAACAATGTAAGGAATGCGGCCGTAAGTTACCGTTTTCTGATGGCCATAATTTATGTGTCTATTTCTTGAACCTTTCAGTGGACCCTCCATGTGGGATTTGTAGAAATTTTTCGACTAGGACTCTCAATGAAAGGAAGGACAAATTAATTCTAAAAGGCCTCCTTAAAACTCCTTTCTGTGAGGCTATCTCTGGGTCAAAGGGCTCACCCCCCTCCTGCTAACCCCCATAAGAAGCGCTCTTCTTCCTCCTCCTCAAGGTCGCTCACTTCATCTCCCTCTGGAGATCGTAAGGAGTTGTTGAGTCTTTCGGCTTTTCCCGGTTAGGGGTCGCCACAGCGGAACTCCGGTCCACTAATGATTGGCAGTAGATTTTTACGTGCTGAGTTGCCGGCCCTGATGCACAACCTTCAACGAAGGTACGCCCATTCACGCATGTCTCCACACAGAAGACGCTCTAGCTGAGAATCAAACAGGACAACGTCTTACTGTGAGGCGACAACGCTACCATAAGGAGTCAACTCACAAAAAGGTAAAAATTTCAAACCTTGCGCTGCCATCTGTGGTCCTTTCAGCCCCAGCCTTGGCACCTCCCCAGTTAATTCTTACTCCAGCTATGTTCTCTTTATCGCCACCGGCACCACAGTTGCCGGTGCAGACACTTACGGCTCTGACAGTTTTGTCGCAGCCTTTATTAGCACCGTCTCTACAGGTACAATCTCCTTCGGCACCGTTAGTGCAGACTCCTTCGGCTCCATCCTTGCTGATGCGGTCAACCCCCGGGATACTGCCCTATACAGTGCAGACGCCTTTGGCACTGACATGCTGTTCGATGCAGTCCTTTTTGGCACCATCGTTACCAGTACAGACACCTTCCTCGAAGGCAGCATTGTTACTGGTGCAGACACCTATCTCGACGGCACCGTATTCATTGGTGCAGACATTTGCCACACTGCCTTTTATGGTGCAGACACCCTCGACTCCTATGGTGCTGCCTTTGTCAGCGCAGATAACCTTGACAACATTCTCCTCAGTGCAGACACCCTCGGTTCCAGGCTCTGCACCACACGAACTAGCAAGGACCAAGTACTCGCCTTCCCTGGATCCGTTTGTAGGAAGCCAGTATAGCCCCTTTTTAGACAGGCCAGAATCTCCATCAGGTTTCTCTGTGAGGTTGATCAGGAGCCTCTCAGTGCAGGATGTGTTGCGGTTTGTCGACCAGTTGCTTGTGACCAGGGGACTCTCTCAACCGTCTAAAGCTGCATTCCCTCTTGCAGGTGACCGTATTTTTCCACAGACCCTAACTTACACTCCTCCATTGATTTCCAGGGAAGCATTGAATCCCCTTCCTCCGACAGCAGCTTCCATTCCTTCAACACCAACAGTGGACCTCACTTTGGAGCCAGAGTCGTCCTTGTGGCCCTCGGTTTACTGGGCACCAGACCCTTCCCAGGCTAGTGGCTGTGCCATGGAGGTAGGCATTCTTGGTTCCACGCCAATTTTTTCTATGGCACCCTCCAGGAATCCAACTCTTCTCATGCTCCACAGTCCTCTTGAGACTCCTGGTCTGGGGGTCAGCTCATCAGAGTGGGGTGTGACCCCAGTTCTGAGGTTGTTGTGCTCGGTTCCGGGCTCCTGTCCCTCTTCGGGTGGTCCAGCCTTCCAGCCCATGGAGAGGGCACTTGCCTCTACTGGCAAAACCTCCCTGCCAGGAGTCCTTGCCCCCCTCTGTGCCACAACTGTCGCAGGCTGCAACTATCGGACCCCGGGCACAAGGGCCTCAGGTTTCTCCCCCTCAGGCGATCACTTCTTTGCAATCTTCCCCACAGCTCCCCACTGAGGAAGTTCCTTGCAAGGCTTCATGCAAGAGGAAGCACATGGACTCTGCTGAGGAGTCTTTGACCAAAGACCTCTGATGAGGTGTCCTTTTGTGACATCCTTGAGATCCTAAGACAGAGGGGCGACTGGAAGTCCTTCAACCCTTCCTCAGAGGAATCCGTATTCCTGCAGGCCTTTCATGGCTGGCCCCCTACCTCCTGGGTTACCCCACAGTCCGATAAGCTTGTCCAGCTCATTGTCCAGCATGCATGGAAGGCTCCTGACACTTTGGAAGTTATACCTTAGAGGCCTGACAAGATTTTATCTCCGCCAGCTAAGCATCCCGATTGGTCCAAAGGTCTTCCAGCAGATGCCATGGTGGTAGCAGCTGCAACCTAAAAAGACTTGGCAGAAGAGAGCCAGACTGTCCATCCACTCAACAAGGAGTCCTGGGCAATAGAGTCTTTGTGTCATTGAGCTTTGCTGTAAGGTCCTTGAACTACTTGGCACACTTTACGAGGCTTCAGAGGGACCTTATCAACCAATTCTCTGAAACCTTGGCAGGAGCTATTTCTGATGAGGTGCGCGACAACATAGCTTCTCAGACAGCCACCCTAGAATCAATATCTAATTCTTCCATGTGCCTCATTTCACACGCAATGGAAGGAGCAGCAGGCGCTGGCATAGTCATGAGATGTCATGCCTAGATGCGCCTTTGCAACTTTGTGGACTCCTTTAAGGCTTCCTTCATGAACACCCCTATCGAGGCCACTTCATTGTTTGGCCCTAAGATTAAAGATACGCTGGCAAGGTGCGAACAAGATGGTAATACCCTGTCTGCCATTGGTGTCCGACACTCCACCCCTTAATGATTCTACTCAGAAAATCAGAGGAGCAGGAAGATTTGGCACAGAAAA
Source organism: Protopterus annectens (assembly GCF_019279795.1). Classification (NCBI taxonomy): domain Eukaryota; kingdom Metazoa; phylum Chordata; order Ceratodontiformes; family Protopteridae; genus Protopterus; species Protopterus annectens. The sequence goes on along the minus strand of NC_056738.1, from coordinate 520,703,765 downwards.
TCACAGGGCTCTTTCTGTGATGCATGTGCCAAGTTCTCCCCTAGGGGCAGAGGAGGAAACTCTAATGGAAGATGCCCTTTTCGGGGCAGGGGAGGTCTGTAAAACTGGGGATCCAGAGATTCTTTCTCTGGCCAACCTTACCAGTGCTGCTGAAGCATTGCCTGACTGCTCTCCTCTGGAAGCAGTCGGGGTCATTTTTCCTTGTACCCACTGCCTTGCAAACCATAACCACAGATTCTTGGGTACAACGAATAATATCCAGAAGCAACAGCATCCTCTTCCATCTCTGTCCCACTTCACCCAGAGTCTTACCAGACATCCCATCCAGTCAAAGGGAAGCAGCAGCACACGAAATCAAAAAGCTGCTACAAAAAAAGAGTCATCCAAACGGTCCCCCCAGACCAAATATGATCCGTTTTTTACTCAAGGTTCTTTTTAGTGCCAAAAAAGACAGGGGACTGGAGACCAATTCTGGATCTCAGCTCACTAAACAAATTTGTAAAAACAGAGACATTCCGGATGGTCACGGTTCAGTCTATCCTTCCTCTTCTGGAAGACGACAATTGGATGTGCTGTGCAGATCTTCAAGATGCGTATAACCTATAAAAGTAGACAAGCACTCAAGAAGATACCTCCGCTTCTCCATAGGAGCCAGTCACTACCAATTTCGAGCACTGCCCTTCGGTCTCTCTACAGTCCTCAGAGTGTTCACCAAATCCATGGCAGTGGTTATCGCTCACCTGTGACTTCAAGGATTCCAGGCGTTTCCACACCTAGATGACTGGCTCCTTATTGCCCCCACCAAGCGTCTATTGGAAAAAGCCTTAGACTATACTCTTCTCACAGTTCAACATCTGGGAATCACTATAAACTGGGAGAAGTCCAACATGACCCTGTCACAGTCCTTAGAATTCATCGGAGTTCTGTTGGACATGAGGAATTGCACAGCATCTCTTCCGAATCACAGACTTCAAAGAATAAGACAACAAGTTCAGCCACTAATCTGTCACCACAAATCCTCTGCTTGGTCCATACTTCAACTCTTGGGGTCAATGGCAGCCTTGATCACCACTGTTCCTCTGTTCAGGTTCCACATGAGACTTTTTCAGTGGCTACTTCTCACTCAATGGTACCCTCTACAAGCTTTGTCTTTTCAGATAAGTGTAATTCAGGCAAGCAAGATTTGCTCTGGTGGATGTCTCAAAATCTTGCCCCTTAAGCCCCCATCAGCCAAAAGCCACAGTGACCACGAACGCCTCCCTGAAGGGGTGGGGGGAGAGGCTATGTCAGGGAAACTCAGTCCAAGGCACCTGGTCAGAGACAGAGTCCTATTTGCATATCAATGTCCTGGAACTGAGGGCGGTGCTATTAGTGTTGCAAGCATTCCACTTGATCCTTCCATCAGCGACTATTGCATTCCAATCAGACAATATGTCAGTAGTCTGGTACATCAACAAGCAAGGGGGCACCAGATCTTATCCGTTATGCCAAAAGGCCTTGAGAATATTGGCAATGGGTGATTGCTTCCAACCGCTTTCTAATTGCATTGCACATTCCCGGGAGCTCCAACGTGATTGCGGACAAATTGAGCAGGTGCATTCTACAACCTCATGAGTGGTCCCTCAATCCTGTGATAGCGGCAAAAATTTTCAACCGCTGGGGCCAGCCTTGCTGCGATCTATTCGCCTCCCCAAGCAAGTGCAGCAACTACTTTGCCCTAATCCTCCCTCACCGAGAGATGCTCTTAGTCCATGCTTGGCCCTCGGGTCTGCTTTATGCTTATCCTCCTCTACCCCTCATCTCCCAATTTCTGAAGAAAGCACGGCAGTTGAAGAGCAAAGTGATCCTCATTGCTCCATATTGGCCTCGACAAGTTTGGTTCCCCTTCCTCTGGCCTCACCTGCTAGATCGACCATGGATTCTCAATCTAATCCCGATGTTGACCTCCCATCCGCAGGGCCTGACTCACCCCAATCTAACAAACCTGAAGCTGACAGCTTGGTTTCTCCACTTCCAATGACTGCCAGGCAGGATAACCTCTCCTCCCCGGTGCGCAATATTCTTATTGCATCTCATAAATCATTCACCAGGCTAATCTCAGCAAATGGAAAAGGTTTAAATTATGGGGAGCGAACAAACAAATGGACCCCTTGTCAGCCCTAGTTTCGGTGGTATTAGATTACTTATCAGATCTTTTTCAATCTGGAGTATCAACCTCTACTATTCGTGCTCATTTAGCTGCCTTTTCTAATTTCCACACTGGTTTTCAGGACTCTTCACTCATGTCGCACAGACTCTAAGACTTTCTTGAAGGGCATTTTTCACCTAAAACTCTCTTTAGAGAACCGGCATAACCTTGGGATTTGGCCTTGGTTCTGCAAGCCCTAACAGCTACCCCCTTTGAACCTGCGTCTTCATGTGATCTAAAGTATCTTTCTTGGAAAACGTTGTTTCTGGTTGCAATCACATCGGCCAGACATCCGTCAGAACTTCAAGCCTTATGCATCAAACGTCCCTACCTAATTTTCCATAAGGACAGAATCTCACTGAGAACTAATTCTTCCTTTTCACCGAAAGTGGTGTCAAAGCAGTCTATCAACCAGTCTATTGACCTCCCGGTATTTTTTCCTAATCATTCTAGCAAGGGAGAGTATTGCCTGCACTCTCTAGATGTTCACAGGCAAATACGTTTTTATTTTGACAGAACAAAATCTACCTGTAAATCAGACCAACTATTTCTGGCCTTTTCTGGACCAAGGCTATGTCATCCTGTCTCTAAAGTTACACTGGCATCATGGTTGAGAAACTGCATTACCTTCATCTACAACATCACCACCTTGCTTCACAAAGTAAAAGCCCATTCTACAAGGTCTATGGCAACTTCAGCAGTTTTCCATGCTAGGGCTTCCCTCAATGACATTTGCTCAGCTTCGACTTGGGCCAAACCTCATACTTTTACCCTTCATTACAAATTGGATTGGGACTCCACAGGAAGAGCTTCTTTTGATTCCATGGTGCTCAGGAATGTCCTTCCATGAGGGCCGCCCAGGAATACAGGTAGCTGGGGACTCTGTTCCATCAGTAAGAAATGAATGAAGATTAACAACATCAGATAAAGAAGTTATGTCTTACCATAATGTTCCATCTGTGTTGTTGATCTTCGTTCATTCATTACTCACCACCCTCCATCCCCCTCTAGAGGTTCCTGGTGGATCTCATATGCTCCTTTTTTCCATTACTGTAGGTCTGTTATGACCAGAGGTAGCTCTACTTTTGTCTATCAACTTGCAAAGTCAATCTGAGGTAACAGGGAGCAGAGCATTGTGGGTACGATCTTGGCTCGAGAGATTTTGGCTAATGCGAGCTTGGTATTAGGCCGGCTCAGTTCCGAGGACGGAACCGATAGCCCATCAGTAATGAATGTACGAAGATCAACAACACAGATAAAAAGAAGTTATGACTTACCATAACATTCTAAGTGGATATCCAGGGAAGGTGATATGTTAAATTTCCACTGTAGAAAGTTCTCATGGATAATCTGATCTGGTGAACATTCAAAGATCTTTTGTATTTTACTCTGCAAGGCCTTTCACAGTGGGCAAAAGGAGGGAAGAATCCCAAGCAATATTCAAAAGAAATCTTCCCAAAGAAGACAAAGCCAGAAAAGCCCAAAGAATCAAAGATTTATATGGCCAAACTCTGAAGCACAGGCATTTCAGAGTCTTTTCAGATTCTATAAAGATGTAAGCAGCAATGCTAAATGATGGGTTCCCCTAATGACCACTGGATGGCAAAAAATATGGTTGAAGGGGGCACATTCCTGAAACAAGTAGAGGAAACAGCAAGTCCCTGATACAATGACCCTTCAGTGTGTTACCAAGTGACTGGCTGGACACATGATGACAGAAAAAAATCATCTCACGATCTTAGTGTCTCCTGCCTCAAGAAGACACTTCAGGTAGAACCTGGGCTTATGGTACACACTTTGGACAAGGAAGCCCCTTCCTTCCTTTGATTACATTAACAGAAATAAAACTAGGACACGAGTTTGTTGCCTAGCTGCTCATTCCAATCCCCAGGGCAAGAAATTTGTCACAAGGGACACCACATTCTTATGGACCTGTGTGTACAAAAATCTGCTGGCAGAAGTTATTGCCACCAAAAACAATGTTCTCTAGGGGCAAACATCAAGTCCACTGAGTCAGTCAGCTCAAAAAATTAAGGGACAGCCTATCAAAGTTAATATTTCAAGGAGAAGTGTTCCAAATGAGGAATGAAGATGGTGCATCCCTTTCAATGACTACTTAACTAACTTTTGTTATGCCACAGCTTTTTCCTCCTCAATGTCATGATATGCCAGGATAGCTCAAGCATGTGCCCTGATTGTTGGATAACTGCGATCCTGGTCAAATGTGTGTAGCAGGTTAAGTTAAACAGACTTGCAAATTTACAGACCAGACCAAGGAGGGGGTGAAGGTACGTATGCAGACAAGACATAATGCATCTTCCAAGTAAACAATTTTCAAATAAGGCTTTCTAGCAGCCAACAACTCAAACATCAAGTGCAAGAACTAGTGAAATCAGAGAGGCTAATGATTAAGCCAATTCCTGAAGAATATAAGGATGCCATGCTAGTAAGACAGGACAGTCATAAGTCAGTATTGCTTGAAATAAAAATTAAATCAGAGGAACCAGTGAAACCAAAAACCTTTAGGAACTGTTCCAAAGCTAACCTCTCTTTCTACTAAGTGACACCCTGGCTAAAATTCAGGTACCCACAAACCCAGTAAAAACCATAGCATATGCTTATCTATTTACAGAATCTCTGTACAGCCATATAGACAGCTGGATACAGCGAACTGTGCCTACTTGCATTAAGAATAAGACAAATTCAAAAGACAAGCCACCCTGGTGGAATCACAGTATCAATCTGTTGTACAACAAAAGAAAAAACATATTGGCCAAGTGTAAGAGAATCAAAGCCATACATACTAAAGGCCCCCTGACCAATCTAAACAGGCTGCTAAGAGGATTAATTAATACTTCAAAGGATAAATTTAAAGAAAAATTAGCTTCTCAGGCAAAGGACAACCACACTTTCTACAGCTATGTCTGTAACCTCAGGGGAAATGTGCAAAAATGAGTAGAACTTACTGTAAATGACATAACCCACAATGAACTAGAGACCATTGCCAACCTTTTGGCTGATGGGTTCAGCTCATACCCCCCCCCCCCCCGCCACAGTAGTCCAAAGGAAATACTTCATACCACAATCCCCTCAACCATTACTTGGGAACAGGGCATCAATGCACTTTCCAAGGCCAAAAACACTGCATCAATGTGCCCCAATAACATCCTGGGAGATGCTTAATAAAAAGCATAAAACATTACCTCTCTGGTCCACTTGAATCACTTTTCAACTAGAGTCACCAGTTAAATTTTGTGCCCAAGAAAAAGAAGATGGCTATAGTCATTTCCCTGCATAAAGGAGGTTCAACCGCTGATCCAGGTGACTACAGGTCTGACCAGCCTCATATGTAAAGGTGATGGAAAGAGAAGTCATCAAGGACAAGATAAATGAGGACATAGGTAACACGCAAACGCTGGACCTATCACAGTCCAGCTTTGCTAAAGAAAGGCCATGCCTGTTCAATCTGGTCGACTTTTTTTTTAGAGGATTACCAAAGCACTAGATGTGTGTTTTTGCTGTTATTACTGATTTATTTGTCCTTCTGTGGTTCTTGTGCTGAATATCTTTTTTAAATTGAAATGTTATACTGCTGATTTTGTTATCTGTGCTTCCTATTTACTCTCTGGTGAGTTGATGCTCGGAATTTCATTTAGGCTGCACTTGTGTAGCCCTAAATGAGAATAAAGTCTACTCTGACTTTGAAGACAAGAGTGTGTATGCACAGCTTACCTCGACCTACCCAAGGCTTTTGCTACAATACCCCATTCAAGCATTACAGACAAGCTCACTAATTTAGGTATAATCCCTTTTATCACTTAAAACCCTTTTATCACCTACTGGCTTACTAATAGGACCCAGGAGGTCAAAATAGGTGAGGCCACCTCCACCAAGAGTCCAGAGATTAGCGGAATACCCTAGAGCTCAGTACTGGGCCCACTCCTTTTTGGCATCTACTTCTATGAAACGGAAGTAAATGCTGAAGATTTATGGCTGACAGTTTGCAGATGATTGCAAGCTGAGGCATATCATTGACGCCACTACAGATACTAGCATTCTTCAAGGCAGCCTATCTCTAAGAAATGGTGCCAAAGCCATGGTTTTAAACTCAATGATAAGAAATGCATAATTGTATCCTTTGAAAAGTCAATGGATCCTGGCTAATTACCATATTGATAATACTCACCTATGAGTCAACCCAGTGAGCAAGGATCTGGGTACGCATGTAGACAGCAGCCTTACCTTTGATCACCGTGTGGCCACAGCGGTGAGGAAATACTTTTTATGTTGAGCAACGTATAAGTAAGGGAATGGCATCTAGGTTCAAAGAGGTCATTATTCCACTGTACTCTGCCCTTGCAAGACCAATCACAGAGTACAATGCTCCCTTTGGTATGTACCTGCCCAGGCATATGCAACAACTGGAGCAACTTCAGACGTTCCTTACAAAAAGGATACAAAGCATCTTAAAGCCTTTTCCCTCTAGTCTCCTATAGAGTGATGAGAGATGAGCTATGCCTGGCTTATAAGGCATCCACAAACCCCAGACTTAAGAATATCATGCATATTTTTAAGTCAGACAGTACCAGAAATACATTGTCTGGGGACCTGAATTTTGCCTGTGACAAACAAAACATGCTGGAGAGACAGATGTGTGTTCCAGAGACAGTCCCTCCTATGGAAAAGGCTTCACATCCATGTAAAGCTGAGTTCATCTGTTAACTCAGTTTAACCACAACATAGACCGGTGCATGGGGCATAGGAAATTTACTTCAGGTCTAGCACCCATGTCCCTTATGGACAAGGGTAGCTTATAAATACTTGGCCCTCAATGTCCTATTTGGATACAGGACATCATTATTGTTTTGGGAAAATTTGGCTAGGCTTAGAAAGACTCCCTAGGTTGTTATCCTAGTAATCTATGAATTTCAAACAGTTTCTGTTCACCTTGGAATGAGTACATTTTTTGAAAAAAAATAACATACAGTAAAGGCCTTACAGAAGCAGATGCTTGGTGCCAGAGCCATGGGCACAAGCTTAATGCCAAGAAATGTATAGTTATCCCCTTTGGGAAAAAAACATGTACCCATGAATTACCACATAGGTGTTAGTACACTAAACACTGAAAGTGTGATGAAAGACTTAGAGACACAGGTGGACAGTGGTCTCACCTTCGATAATCACATCGCTACAACAGTCAGGAAAAACTTCTATGTGGCACACCTCATCACTAAGGGCTTTTCATCCAGAAAAAAGGAGGTCATTATCCCACTGTACTCATCCTTCATTAGACCCATTATAGAGTACAACACCCCGTTTGGTATGTGCCTCACAAGACATCTGCAACAGCTGGAAAGGCCGCAGAAATACCTTACTAAAAGAATCACAGGCCTAAAGCAGATGCCCTATGCTGACCATCTAAAAAAAACTCCAGCTATACTCTGTGGCATATCGTCTACTCATAGGCAATCTCTGCTTAACATACAAGGCCATGTCAAACTCTGAGCTGTTGAACATGCGGCACTTAAAAAAAAATCCCAGTCCCTCACAGCCACATGCTCCAGGGATCTAAACCTTGTCATCACAATGAACAAAACATGCTGGAGGGATAGGTTCCTGACCCAGAGACTCCCCATACTCTGGAATAGACTGCCCATACATGTCAAGCAGAGCGCCTCCTTGGCCCTCTTCAAAAGGAACCTAGACAATTGGATGGGAGATAGGAAATTCACCCCGGGGATTACATCAGTCGCCCTGCTAGATAGGGGTCCAGGAAAGTAAATATTGCAGGAAGAAATATCCAGAAAATTGTTATGGCTAGGCTGGTATAGGCCCTAGGGCCGAAAGCCTAGTACCAACCTATGAACCTATAAAAAAAGAAAAAAAACTGTGGTGCACTTTAGGACAGTAGAGTTGACTGATGAAGATATGCAAGTATTTTCTGGGCAATAGTGCAAGAAACTGTACAAGTTTAAATGAATGTATGATAAAATAAAGGCATCAACTGAGGAGTACAAAATATAGGTTTCTTTATGTACGAACAATAATAAAATGCATTTGTCTAAAGTGATAATATTAAATAGCAAAAAAGAACTTTTACATTACTGGGGACAACCAAAGAGGATTTTTTTTTTTTATTTGTGGGGGTACGGAACTGTTGTAAGAGAAGATGCAATGAATGTGAAGAACAAAGAAGGCAATGAAAACTGGTAAACTGTTGTGTAGGAAATGTAGAGAGGAAGGCCACTTGTAGTTCATTTCAAGAAAAAGAGAAGGAGGGGTAAACTTGAGGGGAATAGCAAATGAAAGTAATAAGAAAGACTGAGAATGAAGATGTTCAGGGGGGTGGGAGGTCAAGAAGAACCAGGAATGCAATAAATTGACATTGATGAACAAAAAAGCGGTGAAAGAACAGGTCAGTAAGCAAAGCAGAAGGAGCTATGAGGAGGGTATCAATACTGTGGGAGATAAAAGGCAAGAAAGTAACAGTGGGGATAGGTATGCGGAATTGCATACAGATGAAGGGGAGGAAAGAGAGTTGGATACAAGTTCAGAAAAAGAACAGATAAAGTCCACAGGAGATGGAGTGGGAGAAAGCAAAAGGAATCTGAAAATGGGAAAGATGTAGAAACAGGAAAGGCTTACTCTTTTACCTATAAATGTAAATACTATAAAGAATGACATTATGAATGGAAAGAGGAGGTGGAGGCTGATAATATATTTTTGCTGTACAGTAGGATCTTTGGAAAAAGTTAAAAGATGTTGAGATATTGGGTAGACTGTTATGATCTTTTGGACAGGATATGCTTTCAGGAATATAAATACAGACAGGATGACATGAAAAGTAATGAGAAAAGGAAGGAGGAAAGTTTTAATGTCTTTTCATGTGACTACGTCATTTGATAGTGTGTATCATGAAAAGGCTTGGGGAATAATATGGCATGGGAAAAGTGGTTAATTTGCTATAGTCCGTGTACAAAAATGTCGGTACTTTTCCATTATCGGGGCAACAGTTTTAATGAGCACTTGGAATATTAACATGCGGTCCTAATGATCGCACTGCTGCTGCTGATGTGAGTACAGCCTTCACTTCCTCTGACAAAACACTTCAAGTGGAAATTATGAAACAAAAGGAATAATGTGCAGTTTTCCACAGACTGTATCCCGTTCACATTGTAAAACACAATGGGTTAATAATCCAAAAACTCCAGGTACGGTATTGTGGTTTTCATAAACCTCCTGCTCTCCTCAGGCTCTTCCTGTGTGGCTGCGTTGTTTCACTCCAGCAAGCACACTTCTCATATAAGCCATAATGCTATGAATTTGAACTGTCACAAAGGAACATAAAAGTACACGCCTAAACATCAGACCATTTTTACAGCTAACTGTCAGTTCTACCAGTCCTTGTTTGGTGCAGTTAAGATAACAGTGTAGATCGGCAAAGGGGAAGAAATTGGGTAAAGGATGCGACTGAAAAAGCTTTATAAAAAAGAATGGGCTGTTAACTTGGGGTGTGCGTGTACTGATTTTACGTACGTGCATCTTTTTGGATGTGCTTTTTCTCTTTCTGTGGAAGACATTTATAGATGAGCAGGACTCAGTAAAAACATTAACCCAGTTAAGCTTTGTTTCCATTCAGGGCTAACAACCATTTGGTTAAGTTTTGTTTAGATTCAGGGCTAAACGCTGTGCGATCATTGCGTGTTGCCCCGATAACAGAAAAGTACCAAAATATCTTTGTTAAACTACTAGTAAATGGATAAATGGATAATAAAATACAGGCTGGGAAAGGAGTTAAGCAAGAATACCCAATAAGTGATATGTTTTTGTGTTAATGCAGTGATATGGGATTGCCAGTAGAAATTGGAAGGAGCAGATTTGGAAATAAACGAAGGAGAGAGGGTACTAGTTTTATGTCCTTTGCAGATGACTTGTAATTCTGTAAAAAAAGATATAGGTGAAGGAGGCTGTAGGAGATGTAGAAAACCTGTTGCTAGACCTACATTTAACATTCAATAATAAGGATATATAAAGGCTATAGAGATGTAGTAGAAAGTGTGTTTTGTGTGTGTGTGTGTGTGTGTGGGGGGGGGTATTTTACTAATATGAGATCAGTGTATTAGGGGTAAAACATGACAAGTCTGAATCAATGAAATGTGATATGATGGAAAGCATTTTAGTTATTATACAGGAAGATGGTGTATATGATTAATATATATTTGGAAAGCTTAATTATACAGGGAGGGGTATATACACCTCGCCATGAAAATTAGAAAAGCAGTTGTTGAAAGCTGCATTCAGTTTCTTTTGAGGGTCTAGGCAGAACCCTTTTAAAAGGGGGGATAATCTAGAATAATAAAGAATTCTGGTTTATGGTTGACAAATCCAACAGTGCATCAGATTTAGTGCATCTGCTTTAGGCAATAAAAGAAAGGGAGAAGATTATATAAGAAAGTAAGAGAATATTCTGAGCAAAGAAGCTGGAATAAAGAGGAATTAGCAGTAGATGCTAACTATGAAGGAGGTGAGTACAAGGATAAAAGAATGCTGAAGGTTGACACTAGAAAAAAGGAAAAAGGAAGGAAGTGGTATGAGAAGTGATGTAAGGTAATTATGTGTATTCAAGGGGTTGTTTGGATAAAACTAAAAATAACAACTATAAAAGACAGACAGAAAAATATTAGTGTGTGGGGATTTTTTTTTTGTGAAGGTTGTCACTAGGTAAATTACCAGTGAAAGTGAGCATGAAATACATAATACAAGAAATACTGTGTGGAGGAGGAACAATCAGAATACATGATTTTTGAATATAAAAGATCTGTGGGAAAGGGGATTGAAATGTAAACATGGATATGACATTATTTAAAAGATAAAATAAAGTAAGAAAACAGGAAAAAGAAAAGTTAAAATATTGTAAACTACATAGTTGTTATAGACGATATGCGAGGTGTAAGTACTACAAAGGTGTTATAAAAATGACATGTTAAGGAGGCATTGTACAATAAGAAAATGGGAACTTGTGAAATAATTAACTTTCAAAATGGCTGTGGCAAAAGGGATGGGAGATTATGGGTAAGTAAGTGTAGGAAGAAATGAATGCGTTGTGAAAAGGCGTGTGTGTGTATGTATATATATATATATATATATATATATATATATATATATATATATATATATATATATATATATATATATAGTGAAAGTATGTAGTGTATTATAACGCAAATAATTGGAGTATCAATACAGCACTCATTTTTTTTCCCCGATAAGTGCTGTGGAATCTTCTACATCTGCCTGAGCTACCACCAACTCAGGCAGATGAGACCCTGGGTTTAATATCTCAATCGAATGATGAGACACACAAGAGGACAGCGTCCACCTCCAATGTCAGACTTGGAAAATTAATGCAAGAGATTAGAGTGGTAACAGAACCAGTAGTCTACTTATCTTCCAACATCACACCTAAGTGTGCTTTCTGTTGAAAGCTGATACATGAGGAGCCATGGGCAATGGAAATACTGGGATGCCAGTTAGAAGCTTGGAGTCACAGCAGCTGAGGGGATAAAGTATTGAAAAATGCCAAGAATAATTGATGGACGTATTATGGGGATGTGTTTTGTTTAATTGTTTGAGGGGTTTTAATTAAAACACAAAGTCTTGTACAACATGACACATGTTCAAATGAATATGACAAGAAACAAGTGTATAAAAGATCAACCTGCCAAATATTAGTGTACGCATGTAACAAAAAAGCTGAAGCTAGCCATTAAAAAAAAAAAACTGTTTGACATAACAGATGGTAATAACTTCTTACCATAATGGCAACATTATCTACACTATCTTTAAATGTGAATGATCTCACAGGTATATACAAAAAAGAGAGAGTAATGAACTACATTAAGACATGCAAAATGCAAATTGCTGTGTTAAAAGAGACATTTGGGAAAAACTGAGCATTTCAGGATGCTTACTCAGTAGAATATCTGGGGCAAAGGAAGAGGGGAGTAGTTACTATACAGGCGCTCCAACAGTGATAGAAGAGGGAATAAGTAATAATGGTAGAGTTGTACTAGTAAGCAGCTATTGGCAAGGAAGGGGGATTACGATAACATGCATCTATATTCCACCTAAAACTGTTACAATGGAGCATAAGAAAATTCTGAGAGAAATAATCAGCTTTCAGCAGGGAATATTACACATATGGATGGGGACTGGAATTTGATTTGCAACAGTGATGATATATCTGGGGAGGGGGCAGAAGGGAAACTATTACAAGAAAAGGTGAATTTTTTGAAGAAATTTATGAAAACATTTGGTATGGAAGTTGTGAATTCAGTAGCAGGACCTCAGAATTTGCATATTATTCCCCAAGGTACAAAAACTGAGCTAGCCAGACAAACTATACTTCACAGGAACATGCGCATTTAATTGAAAGTTTTGATATGCATCTAATAACAATTTCAGATCACTCATCAATAATGACTAAAATAAAAATGCAGGATAATGAAATAAGAATAAGACACTGGTGCTTCCCCATCTATCTGTTAAACAGGTACACAAAAAATATCCAGGACAAACCACCACGTAACTGATAAAATCTCCTTTTAATAAAACTATTTAAAAACCAAAATCTTCCTCTAGAACTCCAAAGAGAAGGAAAACAGATAAGCGCTTTCAGCATATAGCCTTCGTCAGATCCTAGAATATTACATTACTCAAGTTTTTTCCAAGGCACAATAAACCAATCAAAATGTCTAAAGAAGACCAACTCCTTCCTTCTGTTCAATCATCTTTCCTCAATAGAGACACCGCCCTTTCAATATTAGTTTCAGCAGTGGTACTCCATTCAGACCAGGCTTCTGATCCGCTATCCATTTAACTTAATTTATCTCAGTTTTATTCTGAATATCCCCTTCTCTTAAACTCTCTTGTAAAATCTCTAGTGTCATAAATTTAAAAGTGTGTCCTCCATATTCCATAGCATGATTCCCCCTATCTGTTAAATAGGGGGAAATGTAAGGAATGGGTAGTGGAAATTATTTGAGAGTTATTAGGGAATACAGAAATTTCTTCAGAAAATATAGCCAGGGAGTGGGATAAAGTGAAAGTGGAGTTTAAAAGTAAGACAGTAATAAAAGAAAAATAGATATGGTTAATAAGTAATGAGAATTACTTAGAGGGACTGACAAAGGTAAAAGTATTGCAGAATGGGGGAAATCTTATGGAATAAGAAGAGAGACAACTGCAGACTGCTAAAGAGAAAATAAGAGAATACTTGGATAATATGCATGACTTTAAAAAGCAACTGTTTTCGATAACTGCAGAATACAAAAGCTTTTAGTACAATAGCTCAGACAACATAGAGCAGAAAGAGTTGTTGCCAAGCTTAGGGAGCCTACAACAAGGAAAATAACTAGAGATCCTATAGAAATATCTGGAAATGTTATGAAAATCTGTATGAAGCAATGCAATGTACAAATCAAGAGACTACAAATGGAAATATTTATGGAAGAATTAAATATGCCAAGGTTACAGATAGATATGGCTTTATTAACAATTAGGATTGGAGAAGAGGAGATAAAAAAGTGATGTACAACCAATCCGCATGAAAGTCATCAGAAAGAGATGGCATTCCTGTGGATGTTTTAAAGCTAGGAGGAAAGAAAGTGATAAAGATCTGGAAGGCTTTGTTTAACAGTATTTTAAAAGTAAGAGAGGCACCAACATTCTGGAAGAAAGCTGTGGTGGCTGTAATACCTAAAGATGGTGAAGACCCATTAGATCCAGCTTCACATGAGCTCATTTTGATTCTAAACCATGATTATAAAGTGTTTATGTCTGCAATGGCTAAAGGAATGGCAAAAGTGTTGCCAGAATCAATAGATATGGATCAATGTGGTTTTGTGGGAGAATGCAAACATTAATGGAACAATGATGATCCAGTGGGAAGCAGAATATAAGAAAATATATCCGTTGTTGGTGGGTTTTGATGCAGAGAAAGCATTCAACACAGTAAGGATTATATGACTAGGGCAAAGGAAGCATTTGCATTCTGTGACACAGTAATAAGGTTAATCATGAGGGATAGGTGGCGAAAATGAAAATGGGGGAGGGTGTTCCTCTCTAAGTACTGCTTGAACAGAGGAACCAGGCAGGGCTGTTTTGTCTCTCTCTGTTATTTGTGTTATATTTAGAACCACTAGCAAAGAAAATAAGGGACTCAGATATTCAAGAATATAATTGGCATGGTAAGCATGAAAAGTTGGCTTTATTTGCAGATGATGCTATTTTGTATCTGATAAAACCAGAAAAAGACATTTCAGTGTTGTGGAACATTCTGAGACGGTTTCAAGTCTTTTTCTGGATACAAAATTAATGAAGATAAAACAAAGGCAATAGCTATAAACTATGTACCCACACATGAACCGGTTCAGCAATACCCATATTTATGGGGACATAATAAAATGAAGTACTTAGAAATATGGGTTTAAAAAAGGATTCTGTTATGGCAGCCAAGGATATGGGGAAAGAGACTAAACAAAAGATAATACAAAAACTGAGAAAATGAAAGCTCCTTTTTATGGATATGCATAGCAAGGTAGGAGCAGTGAAAATGTTTTTAGTCTCCCTTGTTTTACACATGGAGCAGGCATATTTTTATCAACCAGAGGAGATGTTATGGATAGCAGTTAAAGTGTTGAAGGATTTTATCTGGGAGGGGAAGAGGGCAAGAATCAAGTCGGATAAGCTGATCCTTCCACTAGAACAAGGTGGTTTGGGATTACCTGACTTGAAGAGATATTTCAGAGCTAGACAGTTACAGCTCCTATACAACATAGCACAGGCAGAAAGCTATAATTCAAAGTGGAAAGGGATGATGATGACGATGAAACAGCGGGAAGCTCAAGAAATAAGGAGAGACTGGGATTTTGGATGCAGATCCTTAAGGAGAATAACAATAGCCATAAAGAATATTATATTCAAAAAGTAGCAGAAAGTATTCTAAGAACTTAGCCAACCCAGGGATATAAAAAGAAGATTCTGCCAATATAGATGATTGCAATTAAAGGGTACACAGAACAAGCAAGAGGGGGCTGGAATTTACTGGAGAAAACTGTTAAAGGAACCAAGGTAATGGGAGCAAATAATTAGAGGGGGAAAGGTAATAGAATGGGAAGAGTCCAAAAATACACTGGGACTGCAGGCTAGAGACTGCCTTCCCAATCAAGGACTGATATCAGAGTAGAGGCAAAGAGAAAGGAATACAGGAATCATAAGTGAAAGACCAGCAGTGGTAGAGTTTTTAGTAGAATCCAGAGCAGAAGCCTCTCTTAAAAAAGGGATAATGAGTAGAGCATGTATTATATTGTATTACAACTACAGGAATCAATCAGAGGACGTTAGAAAAGACTGAGAAGAGAGAGTGGATAAGCAATTAACAAAGAAACAATGGAGATATATATATATATATATAAATATGTTGTTGCCTTTCGGCTTTTCCCGGTTAGGGGTCGCCACAGCGGAACTCCGGTCCGCTAATGATTGGCAGTAGATTTTCACGAATGCCGAGGTGCCAGCTCGACGTTCAACCTTTAACGAAGGCATGCCCATTTACGCATGTCTTTCAAACACCCACCCAACCGCGGGGAGGACATGCAGACTCCACACAGAAGGCACTTCCCGCACTCCAGACGAAAATCGAATGGGAGAACTTCTTGCTGTGAGGCAACAACGCTACAGCTTCACCCCCGCAGAAGTAATGCTTCCAAATATGCAAGAAAAAAAAGACGATACAAGATTTAGGATTTTTATTTGGAAGTGTTTGCTTAAGTATTTATACCTCAGACAGATTCCAATTAAATTTTCCTCAGGTAGATTGCAAATGTTGGAGGTGCAATGGGGAAGAAAAGGGCAATTAGAAACATATTTTATTTTTTAGGAGTGTAATGAGTTAGCAGACTTTAAAAATACTCTGCAGACTACTAGGTCAGAAATAATCAGTCAGCAAAACGGTATAACTACAGATAGGATTATCTGAGCTGTGATACAGAATCTGAATTGCCTAGACATAGTAAGGCCTTGCTGAGTTTAATTGTGTTGGCTGCCAAAAAAGCAATTACTAGAAAATGGAAATGAAAGTCTAAGCCAACAGTACTAGAAGTAGTAAATCTAGTAACAGAGATAAAAGAACTTTAAGTGGGATCTTCAGATAAGGGTAGGAGCAAATTACATAGAAAAAAATGGGAATTGTGGGAACAATACATGCAGAATAATGTTTTGGAGGAGGAATGTGGTTTAAGGGAAGGCAGGAACTGAATGACCTAAGTAATCTTCGATAGACAATGACTATACAGAAAATTATATGTGATATTATGTTTGCAACTGAAAAATGTATGATTGCCTAGGTCATAAGTGATAATTCAATAAAGTTTTTTTTTTGTTAAAAAAGCATACCAAAGAGATTCTGCCATACTACATCTGGAATCTGCAAAGCTTTGCTATAAACCTTTGCCCCTGAAGCCATACCTTTCTTGGCAACCTAATGCTGAACATGATCAGTTTTGGCTTTTCTTATCAGAAGGTTTTCAATGGGCAATAAATGAAGGGGAATGATCAAAAACAACTCTTTCCATAACAGACAGACAGACACACACACACAATGCATCCACCTCTTTCCCCACTACTCTGTTCTAGGAAGTACTGTTTCAAGAAGGATCAATTTTCCCTTGTACCAAACAAACTGACCTTTGAAGTGCATCCCTCCAATACCATCATCTGTAGGAAAGATCCCCAGAGTCACAGTTCTAAAACAGGACTTTAGTTACAACTTGGTGTCCATTATAACAGTCACATTCCCAGAAATATGCATTGCTTCCACATAGATACTTACTGCTGATGCCTCACTTCTGGTCCTAAAAAGGGAGGCACTTATTACCCGTTTGCTCAATACTACTTTTGTTGTCTGACCTTACCAGAATGGCTTTACTTTGAACCTGTTCCGCAAGGTTGGAAGTGCAAACAATATTCGCAATCTCAAGAAGGTTTAACTGGACCAAACCCTAGTGAATCTTCCACTTCCTTTGAACAATGGGTTACTAAGTGAGCTCCCAACCCAGCATTTGAAAGGATTTGGCTAGTAATTAGAAGTGGAATCCTATCTGGTTTATATAATGCAGCATAAAGAATGCCACCAGACAGAGGAACCGTCTTTCTAGTCTACCAGTGTGTGGCATCTAGCTCAAAGCAGCATTTTCTCCTGACTTCCCCCTTCTCACTCTGGTTATGTCAAGTTTAAATGTTCCCAACTGCTCTTTCTGGCAACCCATTCCATATATCCTAACACCCTCCTCATAAAAAAGTACTTCCAAATACCTGTCATGAACAGGATTTCCTTAATCTGAAAGTTGTGCCTCTGTCACTGTCCTTCCTGATCTGCATCTCTTTTCACACACCTCATTTTCAGCATGTACCTTTCTTTCTCTCTCTCTTCTAGCAAACAGAGGTCAATTTCATGAAGTCTCTCAGCTGCTATTGTTTCTGCTCTCCATATCATTATTGTTATCTTTTTTGTGACCTCAAAAGCATCGATACTTCTTTTTCTTCAAGACCTCCAAAAATGCATTCAGTATTTTAGCTGTGCTCTAACAAAGCCTAAAAGAAGGCATCAACCACCACGTTATCTCTAGATTATAAAACCTACGGAAATACAAGCTAACATTTATAATGCCCTTACTGCTATCATATTTTATGTAACAAAACCCTCAAATCCCTCTCCAATTCTGGGTTTCTGAGGCTATCCACAACCAAAAAACATTAAGCCAATCCAGTCTCTTCAGAGTCCATGCATGGCCTGCTCTCAACTGGAGATCACTACCAGCCCTGGTGTCAAGTGTAGAGAGACTGGTCCAGTTTGCCATGTCCTCTGACAGGTGAGAGATGAACACATTAAAAAGTTCCAAGCCCAAGATAAATCCTTGTGAGACTCCACCTGTCTTTATCATCTCCTCTAAAAGTTTCCACTCTACTTCCTGAGCTGTAAACACCTTTCCATACACCCACAGAGTTTACTACAGATTCCTATCGATAACCAAACTTGTGCCACATATTACCAACTGAAAATCTAATAAAATAAAAGAATACGCTGCCAGAAGCACACAAACCACCATTTATTAAAAAACACAAAGCCAAATGATTACAAAAAAACAGTGGAAGAAATATAAAATTAAGCACTTTCGTCATATTACAATGGGACTTCATCAGAATAAAACCCCAACTCTCCATCAACCTCCTTATTTAACAATGACTCCTCCCCTCTTCTTAAAATTAATTAGTGATATGCTAATAAACCTCTTAATTAAGCTTTGTGTTTTTTAATAAATGTTGGTGGTTTGTGTGCTCCTGGTGGCTCATCAACTCCTGTCAATCTTATTTTAAGAAGAAGCCAGGAGCTAAGCTAAGATAATCTCCACAGGGTTACTTCTCTCCACCTTCCTCAAACAAGTCACAGACTCCCACCTTCCTCAAACAAGTCACAGTCTCCCTACTGTGAATTCATATCATTAATTCAGTAAGCAACTCCTCTAGGGACTGATGGTGGTAAAGAGTGAAGATGTGTTCCTTACTCCTATAGATGTGAGGCCTTTTCTTTTTTATGTGCAAGTAATTGGAAGTTAACTAAAGATCTTTTGTCATCCTTTCCATCTGGCTTTCACCTGTGGGTTATCAGATCTGACTTGGATTCAATGCCAGCCATTTAGAATTTTCAACCCAGGAAGTTCTGCCTCCTCTACCCATAGTATTCCTGTCTCTCCTTCTCTTTGCTGCCTTTGAGAGTGCACTGTGGTCTTCAAGCTCCAAACATTGTGTCCTTTGTCTACTGTTTTGGCTGTTGTAGTAATCTTTTAGTCTAGTTAGAAATTTAGAATTTGTGTTTACTGGGCGTAGGTTTTTAATTTTGTCTTGTTATTTACTAGGGGTAGCGTAGGGTGTTTTTTTTCTCTCTGGGTGTTCCTACCCTTTTATTTTCCCTACCCAAAAAAGTTAATTTCTCTGTAATTCTTATCAGAGTTTTTATTAGTGCGTTAGTACTTTTTCAGTTAGGACATTAAGTAGTTAAGTAGCTAGGGTTTTTTTTTTTAATGCTGTATACTTTGAGAAAGTGTTTTTGTGCTTACTACTTTTTCTAGGATGGAGAAAGAGGAGGAGAAAAGCTTCAAGAAATGTGTGGCTTGCAGGCACAAGTTTCCTCCAAAAGATACCGATGACTGCTATGTCTATTGTTTGGGTACTGCTCACTTTTAAACAGATTGCTCCACAGGTGCTGTCTTTGGGATCCAAGCTCTCAGTTGGCATTGGGACAAGCTGATGATTAAAGGGATGCTTCCACTGGCTGGAGCTCTGTCTTTTTCCTCTTCTTCTCCCAGTAAGAAGCCTGAGAAGAGGGAGTGGTCCTGGGACAAGGACCCAAAGTCCCATTCCAAGGAATCAAGGGGGCCACATCATCAGCTATAGATCAACTGGAGCTGAAGTTTCACTGGCCTTTGGTACCTCTGGCTCCAGTGACACTGCAACCAATCCTGTCTAGTCAGACTCAGTCTCCCGGACTGCCGGTGTTGGAGAGACCCAAGTCTCTCATCCTCAGCATCCCCAGTTATTTCTTAGGTAAGGACTCTTCTAGTATGGGTAGACTGCATACTCTTTTTGCCATTTACAACACCAGCAGAGTTTTCCCCAGAATTTACCCCACCGATTCAATCGTCTCCAGTTCATACCCATTTGTTGAATCCTACCTCTGAAAGAAAGCATCTTCCATCAGGTCCATTTGATCAGATGGAAGCATGACATCATCAGACTTGGAACACTGATGCACTCCTTTTTGTAGTTCCAGATTCAATTAGGGATCTTTCCAGCCTCTTCAAATCCACTGCCTGAAGCTCTGGCACCTACTGTTGCTTTTCATACTTTGATTCCTTTGGTTCTACTGTTCATGGATCCAGCTGCACGGCCATCATCCATGTCACTTATGATTGTCTTACTGCTTCAAGCACAGATGCCTTCCTCGGCATTCTCGACTCTGACATTGTCAGAGTAGTGTGTGCTTCAGGGCTGAGAGTTTGGGGCTGTGGCTCCAGGGGCAGGGGTCAGCCCTCTGGATTTTAGAGTCATCTCTGCCTCTCAGGGTTTCAGCACTCGAAAGTTCAGTCCTGCTCTCACTTGGAAGCAAGTCAGATCTGTGTCAGATACTGGTGTTTTGTTCAGGTCTGAGAAGTGCCAGATCCGGAAATCCGGCTTCAGCCATGGCTTTTAATGTTGTGGAAAGGATTTTCTCTCATTCAGAGAGAGAATGTTCGGGCAGCAGCTTTGCATCATAACAATTCCCCTGCGTCTAGGCCTGGGGATGGATGTCAGCTGGTTCCAGGACAGCCCATGCTTTCTAGTCTCTAGGTGTCCTTGCCTTCAGGGTCTCCTCTGGATTCTCTGGTCAGCGGGGGACATGGTAAAAGTATGTGAAAAAAGAAGCACGTGGATTCGCCTGACAAATTCCTCACAGAGGACACTGACCTCAAGGTAGGAGTGGGCTCTCCCAAAATCCCCCAGCAATGATACCTTTTTTGGCGATCTTACAGAATTGTTGAGACAGTGTGAGGGATGGACCGCAGAAGCTCCCTCCCCAAAGGAGTCTGTATCTCAAGGCCTTTGGCACAGGCCCATCCATGTCATGTGCAATTCCCACCTCTGGATGCTCTTATCGACCTGGTGTCTCAGAGGGCTTGAGGGAACCCAATGTGGTGAAGCTAATCCCCAGGAAACCTGGTAGGATTTTGGGTCCACCTAAGAACAGACCACACTGAAATAAGGGTCCAGCAGTTGGTGCTATCATGGTAGCAAATGCAATGAAAAAGGTCATCTCAGAAGAAAATTCTTCGGTCCACCCTCCCAACAGGGAATCTCAAGCTCTGGACTGTTTGTAAATGTGAGTGTACACTTCAGCAACCCTCACATTGCATGTGCTTTGTTACCTAGCTCATTGAACCAGACTTCAATGGGACCTAGTGTCTGAAGTGTCAAACGTGGTGTAGACTCAGTGGTTCTCAGAGACTCAAATGACTGAAGGCTCAGTTGTCAACTTTGCAGTCTATCATTAACATGTCCATAAGGCTGCTGTCCAATGCAGCCAATGGCACATCTTGTACAGCAGGCACTCACATCACCAAGAGCTGACACCTGGATGCTTTTGTACAATTTTGTCAACTGCTTTAAGGCATTTTTTGTCAATGTCTCATTTGATGATTCTTCTTTTTTTAGCCCAAAGGTCAAAAATACATTAACCAGGAGTTAGGTCAGAAAGAATATGTGCCACAGGTGTGCTCTTTGCTACCCCTCAATGATCCTATTCCAGGAATCAGAATGGAGGCAAGCACCTCTTTTTCATAAAAAACAGCGACCTTTCCCAGACACTCCTGAGAAAGTTTCCAATGGCAGTTGAGGGGGTAACCATAACAGAAGTCATCCACGTAGTAGAGGCAGTCTGCAGAACCAAGGCTTTCATGAAGCTTTCTCCTGGAGGCCTTTTCAGTGTACCTGAAGGGTTGCCCAACTGCCACCCTCTGGAGGCAGTCGAGTGGGCTGCTTGGATGGTCATCACCATAAATGCTTGGGTGCTGAAAAGTTGTGTCCAGAGGCTATACAATACCTTTTTCATTTGGGCCAAACGAATGACAAAAATCCCTTCCAGACATGCCACCCTGTCAGAGAAGGGATGTAACACTTGAAATCCAAAATCCGTTAGCTAATCGAGTCATCCAAGAGATCCCACCAGACTAACAAGGATCTGGTGTATTCCAGATTCTTTTTGGTACCAAAGAAAAAAGGACCTCAGACAAATTTTGGATCTCAGCAAGTTAAATTGTTTTGTGAAATGGACCAAGTTCTGAATGGTTATGGTGAAGTCCATTCTTCCTCTCCTGAGGAAGGTTGACTGGACGTGATAAACAGATTTCAGGGATGCCTACTATCCCATAAAGATAGCAAAGCAGTCCAGAAGATTTCTACACTTTTGGCTGGGGTCAATTATTACCAGTTTTGAGCTCTGCCCTTTGGTCTCACCACAGCTCCCCAGGTGTTCACCAAATGTATGGCGGAATTCCAGGTGTTTGGGTCTACTTCACGATGTTGAAAGCCAACAATATCGAAGCTGATAGTGTTGGGCACCACAACATCGAAAGCGCAGAACATTGTGCAGGTAAACGGAAATCTCTGAAGGGGGAGATTTCCATTTACCTCAATGTAGTGCAGTCTCGGAGTTGGAATACTTAAGTAGGGGGGTGTGGAGGGGTGCAGGGGAGCTTGACCCCCTGCCTACGCTAGTTAGTTTTTATTTATTTTTTTTAAATGTTATTCGATGTTTTACTACATCGATCTCTAGAGGTCGACCTTTAGTGATTCGATGTAGTAAGATTTCGATAATGTGATATAGACGCAGGTGTTTCCATACCTGGATGATTGGCTCCTCAATGCTTCCATGAATATGTCGCTCATCAAGACTTAAGACTCATTACTCTGGTTGTGTCTGTCATTACTGGCATTACAGTGAATCATGAAAGTTCCAGCCTTGAACCAGTGCAAGTCCTGGAATCTATAGGTTGCCATTTGCATGCAGTCTCTCAGATAACCAAACTTCATTTATCCAGGTTAATTTCCCTTTGCCATCAGGTGTCCCACATTCTTCAGGTCCACACGCCTCTGGTAGATATGGTTCTATGGCTCCTTGGGCACATGGCAACTTCTGTCTAGTTCCTCTGGCAAGATTCCATATGAGGGTGCTACAATGGACTCTGGCAGCTCAATGGTCTTATCTCACATATCCCATGGAATTTCCAGTTTCTCTGATGAACATTTGTCACTGAAACATTTGTTGGTGGTCGGACTCACCACTGGTCACAGCAGGACAACCTTTTGTTCTTCCCCATTCCCAGGTCATAGTCACTACAGATGCTTCCCTTCTGGGGTGCAGTGGGGGCATTTTGAGGGGAAGACTGTCTAAGGGACCTGGTTGAATTTTGAGGCCAAACTTCACATCAATGTCTTAGAGAAGACAGCGATCCTCCTAGAATTGCAGGCCTTTCAGGATATCCTCCCCAAGGGTGTGACTGCCATCCAAACAGACATATTGGTAGTTTGGCACCTGAACAAGGAAGGGGGAATGTGATTCGATCACTTATGTTAAGTCATGAGGGCTTGGCAATGGGAGAGGTCTGCTCAGTGGTTTAGGACTGCAACTCGCATGCCAGGGAAATCCAACATTCTGGTGGAAAGTTTGAGTAGGAACATTCTCCTTTCTCACATGTGGTCCCTGAACTTGAAAGTAACAGCTCAAAATATCCTTCATTGGGGCACCTCCTGCTGCAAACCTTTTGCCTCCCTATCAAAGCAGCTTCTATGCCCAAGTTCCTCCCAAGGGACAGTCAACCAGGGATGCTCTTCTGCATGCTTGGTTCTGAGACTCCTGTAGAACTACCCTCAGATGCCCTTGATAATCAAGTTTCTTCAGAAGGCAGCCCATTGCAGAGTGACGGTTCTCCTCATTGCCTCATTCAGGCACAAAGTGTGGTTTTCATATTTCTTTGGTCTCATCTGCATAACTCTCCCTGGGTGCTGGATCCACTCCAGGTTCTGATCTCCCATCCTATAAGGATGTTTCTGCCCAACACCTGCTCCCTCAGATTGACCACATGGTTTTGCCTATTCCAATGATGGCCAGAAATCACTCTCTCACTGACAGAGGTGCACATACTTTCTCATCATCCCAAAAGCCTTCCACTCAGAAGGTATATGATAGTAAATGGAAATATTTCATCATCTAGGCCCATCCAAGACTTAGATCCCTTTTGGCCCCTTTAGATGTCATCCTGGACTTTTTGGCTGACCTTTTTCATGCTAGTTTGAATTATTCTGTCATTGAAACACAGCTGGCTGCTGCTTTCCGTTTCTCCATTCACAGGGATAATACACCTTTGGTGGCTCTTAAGCTGTCTAAAGCCTTCCCGAGGGGCATGTTTTTATTACAGCCACCTATTCAAGATCTGGTACCCCCACAGAATCTTCCTGTGATACTACAAGTGCTTGCCGGTCCTCCTTTTGAACCTTTAGCTATGGTATCCTTGACGTTGTCTTGGAAGAACCTCTTTCTGGTAGCTGCAATCTCCGTCAGAAAGGAATCTGAGCTGCAAACGATATCCTCCATTCCTCCTTACTTGATTTCATAAGGTTAAGAGGTATTCCTAGCACAAAATTCTTCTTTTTTGACCAATGTTGCCCCAAAGCCAACTTTGAACCAACCTATTCACTTGCCAGTCTTCTTTCCAAATTTCAGCAACAAGGGAGATTATTTGGATGTGGACAGGCAACTCAGCATTATCTGGACAGAACAAAAAGTTTTAGGAAATCTGATCAGCTGTTTGTTTCCTTTTCTACGTTGTGGCTGTGAAGGCCTGTGTCTAAAGTGACCCTATCCAAATGGCTCTCCAATTATATTTAATTTGTATACTCCTTGAGTTGAATGTCCTTTACTACTTTGACTGCCTTTTTCTCACGGGCTTCTACTGATATTTGTGCTGCAGCTACTTGGTCCAGTACTCACACCCTTGTTTCCCATTACAAGCTGGATGTTCAGTCTATGTCAAAAAGCTTCATTTGATTTCAAAGCTTCATTTGATTTCACTATTTAACAGAATCTTCTCTCCTAGGGCCTCTACAGGGTTTTCTCTGTCTGGGGACTCTGTCCCACAGGTTGAAGCCAAACAGACAAGACAATACTGGATACAAATGTTATGTACTTACCATAATGATAGCTCCATGTTGTCTTCTTCCATACAGTTCAACCATCCCTCTTTCCTTACCCTCTCCAAACAGGCATGGTGGTTAGCTGAGTGCTCCTGACTGGTCTGGCAGCTAAGGTTATGAGTCACCCTGTATGGGTCCTTGTCTGTTGCCCTTTCTACCATCATCTTCTTGCTCATGTAGTAGTGAGGCATGCTATTTTGTCTGGAATGATCAGGGGCAAACACAATCTGAGGAGAGAAGGGAGACAAGAGGCAGAGGTGGTGGAGCTCCCAGGCTGAAGACTCTAAAATGACCAGCATCAGAAAAGAGTGAAATCTGATGACACATTGGCTGAACAAGATGGAAGACAACAATATGGAGCTATCATTACAGTAAGTGTATAACTTTCATTGATATACAACAAACTACTGCTTTGTAACAACAATGAAAACTGGAAAGGAAATGAAAGCACTGAAAATGGTGAAGAGGCTGTGGCTTCTTTAAACAGCTGTATCTAACACGATGCCTTGGGAGTGAGAGATGTCAGCCTTTGAAAAAGGAATCAAGAAAGGGAGTACTACACTTTTTTTATACATATTTTTTGTTCCTGTACCTGACCACCAAGGTATCCCCAATTAGACTCAGCATATTCACTCCTCAGTTCTAGGACTTACCCAGTACAGTAAAGGGGCAGGAGTCATGGGTAAAGGGGGTGTTGTGTGCAATCATAAGCAGCCATGAGGGTTGTTTGTGCCAGTATCACAGCAACTGATGGTATTTTTATGGCCCTAACACCACCTCTGATGATGACATAAGCACCCATTACACTACAGGGACCCTCTATCTGTATATGTATACATGCTTTCTTGCAAGTGCCAACAAGGGTTGCCATCAATGACATGGATAATCACAGCCTACACCCTTCTCTATAGCAGCTCCTTGCAAGCCTCTGGTTATACAGAGCAGCTGAGCCATTTGGGAACCACCACACCATTCCCCCAGGAGGGTGAGACATATGACACTCACTACTATCCTCCCTACCTTCCTCTTCTAGCACCTAAGTAGTTATTTGAAGTCTGGTCTTCTGGAACACAGTTGAGATTTCATTCCTCAGCATCTCATACCTGGGTGAGTGAGCAAGTGCTAAACCTGATAACTATATTACTGAAGCTAAGGAGATGCTCATTTAGTGGATGCTTTAAAGTCACAGGCAGGCACCACTGAAGAATTGTTAAGGGAGAATAAGACATTAAAAGAGCAGTATGCATACTTGTTATCCAAACTGGATATGATCAAAGAAAAACAGGTAAATAATAAAGACAGAGCTCAGCAAAAAAATATTCATGTTACTGTAATACCTGAAAAAAAGAATAGCAAGACAGGCTGGCTAGTTGTAATGAAGTGCAAGCAAGACAACCTGGCTAGTTGGAATGAAGTGCAAGCTAGCTAAATCAAGCTTGAATGAGGTGATACACCATGTTTTTTAGTCCAGTCTTAGTTGCAATGCAATACACTGGTTTGCTTTCAAACATTTAAGTTAAAGCATTAGATTTTAGCATTACTTTGGCAACCAGGCTGGTTGTATAAAGTAGGTGAAAAGTCCTTTTTGAAAATGATTATTGTGCTCATACTTAACATCAAAGTGCACAGTTTTTAGCTTCTAAGAATGAATGCAGATAAAGGAATTTAAAGTTTTCTATGTTTTACTCAGCACTTTTTAGTTACCTTCCCAAAAGGATTTAAGACTTTTGTTTTACCTGTCAGTTCACAGTTTACTTCACATGATGATTTAAGACTTTTTGTGACCCTCAGGAGTACTTGACATGAAGATCAGTCAACATTAACAGAAGAAAATATGGCAATGGCCCAAACTTATGATGCAAAGAAGGCTACATCAGAGCACCTAGAAATGTCAAAAAATAAATATATATATATATATATATATATATATATATATATATATATATATATATATATATATAAATAAATAAATAAAAGACTTTAATGAACTTAAAATACATTGGAGGTCTGTGTTAGGGAAGAGTTTCCTATCTCTCACATGACACAAAGCACCATACAGCACTGCAAAGCATGTCAAATGCGAAGTTAAATGTGAATGAAGGGACAATGGATGCTTACAGAATGTTCTTCTAAAGTGATGCAGATCAAGATGTATTATCTTAAAGGCCAATTCTGTTTGTGCATAAAAGAAATTTGCATCAAGTAGGAAAAGGATGGACAAATGTTCACTTTTGCAAAGCATACTGGCAAATGTGTTTTGCCCTGTGTTTCAGAATTGTCATTATTAAACTACAGCATGGCTGTTATATTTATAAAAATATGAATTACCAGTGGTGAAACAGAGAGGGATGAGAGATGTCTGGAGAGCAATATATTTATACAATACCTTGCTGAACTTATTTAAGATAACAATGCAAATATGATGAACAGATCTCTTATGTCACAAAAAAAATCTTCTTCTGGGAGAACTATGTGGAACACCTAGTGTATTTTGCTAGTTATCAATAGAGAATGTCACGGTGGTGGTGCTGCGGTAGCGCTGTCGCCTCACAGTAAGACGTTGTCCAGTTCGATTCTCAGCTAGAGCTTCTTCAGCGTGGAGACATGCATGAATGGGCGTACCTTCGTTGAAGGTTGTGCGTCAGGGCTGGCAACTCGGCATGTAAAAATCAACTGCCAATCATTAGCAGACCGGAGTTCCGCTGTGGCGTCCCCAAACCGGGAAAAGCCAAAAGAGACAACATCAATGGAGAATGCTGCAGGCAAGGCTTTATCTGCCAAGTTTTGTGATTCCGATCTATTTTCCTTAAACAGATGTTAACATTGTCTTGCGTTAATGGTTATTTTAAAGTTGGGTTTCTATGTAAATAATTTCTGTTGTAAGAAATTTAGTGTTAAACATTTTCTTGGGGCTACAAGAAGGGGCATTTGTAGGCTCACACTGATCTTTATACTACCTCAGGATTTTTCATATTGGTATTTGTCCTGTTTGAACGGCATAAGGTGACTGGCAAAAATAGAAAGTGGCTCAAGAGGAATTTTATTATAGATGTGGAATGAGTTCCATTACATGGAAGGTAAACAAGGTTGACCAAATTAGTGAAAAATAATCCATTAACATGTTGCTTAAGTTTGAATATTGGGCTATAGCTGTTCAAGAGACTCATTCTAAACAGGAATATGGTTCAAAAAAGTTACTGGTCATGAAGCAAACCAGTGGATGATATTGTTAGTTTCCAAAGACTGCCCTATGATAACAATGGACACATTGGAGGATGCAAAGGGCTGTTATGCAACAGGGAGATGAAGAAATGTACTGCTTTTCAAGAAGGTTAAGCCTTGTATTTAGGGATTGGAGGCCAGGCGTAGGGCCATGCATTTGTAATCCCAGGTGATGTGGGAGGCAGAGGTTGTTGGTTCAATATTGGAACACACGTAAATGTACTATATTCTGCTCCTTGTGGATACACGATGTTCATCTAAGTGTTCACTGTAAACTGTGTACTTTAAGAGGGTTGAGGGTTGGCATAATGGCGGAGGTGTTTACCTCACAGTTCCAAGATGGCTGCACATTGAGTAACAGCTTAACTCTAGCTCTCCCAGTGAAACAGAAATGCAAGAGAAGGCCAGTAGACGTTTGTGTTTGTGGGTAAATTTCAGTAACTGGCTAGTAAGTGTACTGCCTGGATGCCAGGAAAAAAGAAATACAGAGAGCACAGGGAAAAAAATCAGCTACAAAAAGAGAGGAAGTAACACTGACTGGGGAAAGTTCTGCAACTGTCCATCAAAAAGCAATGCAACCTCCAGACATGGCAAAATAACCTATAGGAAGATATAAGACAACTGCAGACAGACCTGGATAAAATAAACGAAACACTGGAGTATATCAACACAAACAACAAAAGGCTGGAAAAAAAATGGAAGAAGCTTTAAACAGACATTCAGATAAGGTGAAAAAGCTGCAAAAATCAGAGGCTGAAATGAAGAAAAAGCTGGCTGAATACGAGACTGCTCAGGAAGAGATGTTTCAAAAAATGATATAATTTGAGGACAGAGCACATAGGGAAGAAAAGAAGTTATGTATTCACCATAACGTTCTATCTGTATTGTTGATTTTTCCTCTCCTCCTCACATATGGGTTCTGGATCCGAACACTGGATCCAACTCGGCCGTTACTAACCTTGTAGCAACCAAATAAGCTCTTGGATACCTTCCCTTACCCACAATGCATTTCTCCCAGTCACCTCAGATCTTGTTTGTAATAATCATTACTAGGAAAAATGCAAAATAGAACTTGTTAGTGAAAAAAAATCACTGCAGAGACCAGTTCTGGAGCATTAGAGACAACAATATGCCCTGCAAAAGAGTTACTGCCCATTCAGCCAAGGAAACCAGTGGCAGGGAGCCGGAGAGAAGGGATGTGAGGAAAGATGAAAAATCGACAATACAGATGAAATGTTATGGTGAGTGCATAACTTCTTTATCTGACACTGTCAATTCTTCATCTCATCCTCACATATGGGAGAGACAGTCCCCAGCTTCCTAAATCCTGGGCAGACTTTTGGAAGTATGTTCCTTAGAACCATCGAGCCAAAGCAGGCCCTTCACCGGGAAACCAAGTCCAACTTACAGTGATAGATAAAGGTATGATTAGACCATGTGGCCTCTACACAAATATTGTCCATGGAGGCATTAGACTGAAATACAGCTGAAGTGGCCATAGCCCTAGTGGAATGAGCTTGAACTGGTTTGAAAGGAGTCATACAGTTTGAGGTGTAAATAAAAGAAATGCAATCAGAAAGCCGTCTTGATAAGGTAACCTTGGAGACTGGTAGACCCTTCTTAGGGCTTGCAAAGGGAATAAACAATTGATTTGCTTTTCAAAACTCTTTAGTTTTATGTAGATAGAATCGTAAGTGTGCACATCCAACAAATGTAGAACATATTCACCTATGTTGCTGAAATTGGGAAAGAAAACAGGTAAATGTATAGCCTTCATTAATATTGGCTTGAGACAACTTTGGGTAAAAAGGAGGGGTTGATACGCAGAGAGACTCTGTCTTTATGAAAAATCAAGTATGGAGACTGAGAACATAAAGCATGGATGTCTGATATCCTTCTTACAGATGTAATAGCCACTAGAAGAACAGTTTTTCAGGAGAGAAACTTAATATCACAAGACGCTGCAGGTTCAAAGGGAGTGGAGTTGAACAATTAAACATAGTACTAAATTGAGCTCCCATGGAGGACAGGGATCCTTGTAGGGAGGTCTTAAAAATAGGGTCCCTTTCAAAAAAGGCTTTGCAAAATTTGGGGGAAATAAGAGACAAGTTATCCTCCCCAACATGAAAATCTGAAATAGCCACTAATTGTACTTTAATCACAGAGGCAGCTGCTCTTTTATTACAAAGCTGGGCCAAGAACTCTAATACAGAGTGAACAGGGGCTGTAAGGGGATCTACATTATGCTGTTCAGCCCAAATTACAAACTTCTTCCATTTACTCCGATAAAGTTTTTGAGTGGATGATTTATGAGATGACATCAAAACATGTCTGACTGGAGAGGAGAGCATAGGTTGTCTGGCAATTAATGGAACTGGAGGAAGCAAGCTGTCAGCTTGCGTCCATATCATGTTATCGAAATCTTACTACATCCAATCACTAAAGGTCGACCTCTAGTGATTGATGTAGTAAATCATCGAATAACGCTTAAAAAACAAAAATAAAAACCAACTAGCGTAGACAGGGGGGCAAGCCCCCCTGCATCCCCCACACCCCCCTACTTAAATATTCCAACTTACAGACTGCACTACATTGAGGTAAACGGAAATGTCCCGCTGCGGAGATTTCTGTTTACCTGCACGATGTTCTGCACTTTCAATGTTGTGGTGCCGACAATATCAGCTTCGATATTGTCGGCTTTCGACATCGTGAAGTAGACCCATCAGCTTGAGCTTGTGAAGATTGGTATGAGTCACTCCTATCGGGTGTGACCCAAATTCTGGAAAGAGTTCCAGGATCCAGGGTTTCTTCTGTAGACAAGGCCAGAGAAAGGGAAACCATATTTGTCAAGACCAGTATGAGGCAATGAGGATTACTGTCCCCTTCAACCTGCTTGCTTTCTGAATGAATTTGGGGATTAAGGGCATTGGGGGAAAGGTGTATATTACACCAGGAGGCCAATCATTTATGAAAGCATCCCTCAGAGATTCCCCTGATGGGGGGATCAGAGCAAAGTAGTTGCTGCACTTGTTTAAGGGAGAAGCAAAAAGATTGCAGCAAGGCTGGTCCCATCTGTGGAAAATGTCCTTCACTACCTTTTAGTTGGGGGACCACCTGTGAGGCACAAGAATGGATCTGTTCAACTTGTCTGCTATCACATTGGACTTTGCTTTCTTACAGCAACTCACATTCCAGGAGTTGGATGAGATTGCCCATTGCCACACACTGAGGGCTTCTTCGACATAGAGGGCATGATCTGGTTCCTTCTTGTTTATGTACCAGACCAGTGACATGTCTGATTGAACAGCCACTGTTCACAGAGGAGGAGCAGTTTGGAATGCTTGCAAAGCCAGAAGCACTGCCCTCATCTTTAGGACAATGATGTGCAGATTCGCCTCATATGCAGACCAGGTTCCTTGGACTGTCTTCTCCAGATATTAACTCCCACCCTATCTGGGAAGCATCCACGGTCACCATGGCCTGTGTTTGAGGGGAAACAAAGGGTCAACCTTGTGTCAACTGTTCTGACTGAATCCACAGTGAAAGGTTCATTTTGCATATGTTTGTTATAAGAATCTGGTGAGACAATGAATGATGGATAATTGACCATTGGGCAGTTAGAAGCCACTGTAGTATCCTCATGTAAAACCTGGCTAATGGAACTAATACTACTGCCACAGCTATAGATTCTAAGGCTTGTAGAACATGACAAGCAGCTACCTTCTTGTTTCGAATTAACCTGTATGTTTGACACCTGACTGTCAGCACTCTGGAGGGGGGAAGCCTTGCGATCATCTGAGTAGCATCGAATACCACTTCAGTGAACTCTAGAGTTTGTGAAAGCTTCAGGTTTGATTTTTGGTAATTTAATGTGATCCCTAATTCTGTGCAGATTTGAAGAACAGAGTCTCTTATGTTTATCAGTAGATGCCTGGGCAGGGTGGATATGAGCCAGTCACATCTAAATAAGGAAACATCCAAAATCCTTGTCTCAGGTGAGCCGCAACCACTACCATCCATTTGGTGAACAATGTGGGGACAGTGGTGAGACCAAAGGGCAGCGCTCTGAACTGCTAATGACTGGCTTCCAAGTGGAAGCGTAGGTATCTTCTGGACCACCTGTCCATTTTTATATGGTAGTGCACATCCAATAGGCCTTTTCCAGGAGAGGAAGTATGGACTGAACCGTGACCATTCAGAACTTGCTGTGTTGAACTAACTTGTTTAATCTGCTGAGATCCAGAATCAGTCTCCAGTCCCCTGTTTTCTTTCCAACTAAAAGAACCGTGAGTAAGTTCTGCAGTTTTTGAATTTAAACAACTGCCTGATCCCTTTGACTGGGAGGAACATCTGGGATTCTGATGATTGAGGTGGGTGGTTGGTTGAGGGGAATTTGATAACCCCTGGATATTATCCTCTGCACCCACAAATTGAAAGTTATGTTTTGCCAGGCTGTCCAGTTCAGGGATAGTTCCCCCCCGATTGCCTCCAGAGTGGACAAATTGGGCCACCTTTCAGGAGCACTGGAAGGGTTTCTCAAAAAAGGGTTCTCTGGAAGCCTGGCTCTACAGGCCTCCTCTACCACATGGGCAGCGTCTTCCATTATTACTACTCTCCCTCTGCCTCTGGGGAAAAAATCTCCATGCATGTCCTAAGAGCCCTGTGATTTTTTGAACCACATTTTTCTGCCTCCCCTCTAACCTTTTGGATACGATCTCTGAGGGGCAGAGAAATGTATGCCCATGGCAGAGTCTTACCAACCTTCTCACAACTGGATAGCGTATCTTTGACTTTGGGGCCAAAAACAGCATTGACAAAGGAAGACTTAGAAGGCTCTGCAAAAATTGCATAGGTGCATCCAGGCATGGGTCCCTCATGGAGATGCCGGAAACCACCACACAACTTATCCCTTCTGCTGCATATGCAAAGAGCCTCGCCTCATGGAGGAGATAGCTACAGAATGTAGGGTCACTAGCTGGGAAGCTACCTTTTCCTGTGCCCCCTCAGCTTCTGCTTTTTCAAGGGTATCTGATAACTCCTTGATCAGATCTCTTTGCAACCTTGTGAAATGGGAAAGATAGTTCAGTGATCATAGGTCAAAAGTTGCTCAAGAGAAAACAAGCTTCCCCCATCTATCCATCATCCCAGAATCTTTATTACAAGGGTGGATAGTTGAACACTCTTCTGAGAATTCCTTTTTGGTCACCGCCACCACAAACATGGCATCTACTGTAACCTTTTTTGTCTAGAATGCTTTATCAGATGGGGCTGTAATTATTATGACCTGTCTCCGAGAAACAGACTCGATGGAATCCAGGGTCTACCACTCCTGCCGAGAGATCAGACGTATGAGCTCATCTGTGGATGGATTCACCCAGTAGGAAGATGGGCAAGAACCAAAGGCCACCAGATACACAGACTCCTCAGGTGAAGGATTACTGGATTGCTAGCCACCTCTCTGTTTCAACATTTCCAGAACCTCCCTGAAGGAAACATCCCCAGGAGGTGACTGTGGGGATCCTTCTTCCTCATCGAGGTCAGTGACTTCAGTGGCAAACTCCTCCATGGAGTCCAAATGCTTCCTCTTACAAAGTCTCTTCTGAGGAACCTCCTCAATGGAGTACTCTGGGGAGGTATCAGAAGAGGCAGGGGTACCCCACTGGGTATCCTGGTGCCTCTGGTCAGAAGAGGTGCACAGGGAATCTTGACAGGATTGAGGATCTGATGGGACAGATGACCTTTTAGTTGCAGTGGCAGCTACAGTCCTCTCCAAAGCACAAAGGCTGACTGCTCCTGAGTGGAGGAGGATTCTAGCTTTGACAAACCATGCTAGTGGGTAGAACCCTCTTCCAACCCCGAAGACAGCCAGTCCTGGGAAGAAGCTGGAGCTGAGCTCATCTACACAGAAGCCCCGAGATGCACTGACTGCTTGACAGCCTGAGAGTCGAGCTCACTTGAGGACTGCGAGGTTTGCTATGGCGCTGGGAGTTCACCAGCTCAGAAATGACTGAAGAACTCAGAGCAAAGGCCTAATCTGAAAAAAGAGAGAGAGACATCTTCTGATCAGACCTGACAGGCACCGAACGTATTTGATTTGAAGGCTCCAAAACTTGCTCTGAAGTCAGAGGGGTTAGAGGGGAATACTAGACTTGAATACCCCTGAAACCCTGTGAGTTGAGGCCGAGGGAGACTTGGTAATACCCTGCACCCATAGGATCTTCTGCACAGAACGCTCCATGCCATCCTCAGTAAGGCTCCTGGTTGAATGGAAAAAGAACGGGGATTTCAGCCTAGACAAGAAGGGAGATGGTACTCTTGAAGGGACTGGATCAATGGTAGGAGAGTACCTTGTTCTTGGGAGAGTCACAGTAGGTTTAAAGGGACTCTTATTTGGATCCAATTCCAACGGAGCTGATCTATCCTTAACAGATAGAGCCGAAGCTAAAGATACCAGATCCAGCTTGGTAGTGGTCGGTGCCAAAGGCTCCAACTAAGACTTGGGTTCGGTATGTTTAGCAGTCTTGGCTTTTGGCTCTAATGAATCTGATGGAGCCAAGGAGGACCTCTTCTTTCCCTTATCACTGGTTTTCAAAGAAAGGGGAAAAAGCAGGACTCAAATGAGCTAATTTTGACTTGGGAGTAAAGGGCTTAGCTTGACTTCCAGAAATGGCCTCTTCAAAAGCTGAGGGAAGCATTCCCCTTAATATAAGTTTGTTTTTTTTATTTCAGTCAATGCTCTATGGTTAAAAGGATGACATATGTCACAATCCTGGTGTAAGTGGAGAGGCCCGAAACAGTAAACATACAAGGAATGAAGTGTGAACCACTAAATGGTATTTTATGTCTGCACTTTGTGCACGTTTTAAACCTACAGGCTTATCGTGCTTATCCATCATGACAATAAACCGGCAAAACATACTACCAGAACAGCAGAGAAAAGGCAGAATAAAAAGGAAAGACTTTTTTTTTTAAACAAAAAGGAAGGAAAGGTGGAAAAAAATACTAACAGCAGTAGTTAAGGTTACCTAAAAAGGTAATAAGGGAAGGGAGTAACCTATTAAAAAAGTGGTTACGATAGGAAAATAGATTTTAAGAGCAAGGGGAGATAGAAAAGGCTGAAAAGTATGTGAATGAATAAAGCTTGGCAAGTAGAGAGGCAAACAATTTATAATATTGACCAGACTATCCAAGAACTCAATGGAAGAACCACGTCTTTGTAAAGCGTCAAACGGTATCTAAAGTGAGAGGGAGAGATGCACTGCGGGTAAGGGGAGGTAGCCAACAGCTTATTTGGTTGCCAAAAGCTTAGTAACAGCCGAGTCAGATCCAATGTTTGGATCCGGAACCCATAAGTGAGGATGAGATGAAAAATTGACAATATCAGATCCTGAGATTTTCAGCTATACGAGAGAAGCTGGAAGGAACAGATTGCATTCATTTTATGAAAGCACAAATAAGCAACTGGACTGGTATTTCACAGCAGAACAAGAACATCTGGAAATATTGGACTTCTTCAGAATTTGCTGGACTTGTGGGGGACTGAAAGTATAGGCCCTACTTCATGTCATTAATGTTAGAAGAAATGCTTTGGGGGAGGGGAAGAGAGGGGGGGGGGGAGTTAACTAAGTAAAGAAAATTTTTTTTTTCTTCACAGTAGCATTTTTGTGGTGTATGGTTTTCTTTGCATGCTATAAAATTTTCTGAGTTATTTTTAAGTGCAACAGGGATTATAAATGGGCATTGCTGTTCTTTTTTCCCCTTCTTTCTTCTTGTTCGGTTTTAAGAAACGTAGGCACTGCAATGTTAAAAAAAAAGGCTGGTTAAAAGAGCATGATGAATGTACCTTTTCTCATTCTTGCATGGGGAATGACTAGATTAATGCACCTTAGATTGATTTACTAACCCATTTTAAGAAAAAAACAAGTAAATAAAAAAGAATATTGGATACTAAGAGGCTTTTTTCTAGC
This sequence comes from Protopterus annectens, assembly GCF_019279795.1. Taxonomy (NCBI): domain Eukaryota; kingdom Metazoa; phylum Chordata; order Ceratodontiformes; family Protopteridae; genus Protopterus; species Protopterus annectens. Next base: position 520,667,546 of record NC_056738.1, on the reverse strand, counting down.
AAATGAATGTATGCTTAGTAGCAATTCTGTATCTGGCCCTCATGTATCTATGGAAACAATCTGATAAAGAGAAACTGGTTACAGTCTGGTGGACAGTGATTGGTTGGGGGTGGGGATGAAAAGATAAACTGGCTAGGAGATGACGTTCTCTGAAAGTATTCAGGGTCTCTTCCATGTGGGAGAGCTATACAGATCAGATGAAACCAGCTAACACTTAGTAGAAGCACAGGCTGCACCGTGCATCTTAGCATGGATAACCTTTCTTTTAGATTAACGCAAGTCTATGAGTGTGGCTGTTAGTCTGGGACATTTCTTCCTATTAGGAGGGTAAAACATCAATATTTGAAGATGTATATAATTTTGCATAATAGTATTAAATTCACAGGTTTTAGGGGGTAATGGCGGTTTGTCTGTTTTTTGTTTGAGGGCTTTCAATAAAACAAAGTGTTCTGTAAGATATGACAGACTCAAATGGATATGACAAGAAATTATAAAAAAAGTTCAACTTGCCAAACAGTGTATGCATTTAACCCAGAAGCTGGATCTAGACATTTTAAAAAAGGGGTTCTACGTAAAATGTGGCAAAAATAACTTTTTAATACAATGAAGCTTTCTGTAATGTCTTTAAATGCCAATGGTCTCACAGATAAATACAAAAAAGAAAGAACAGTAAACTACATTAAAAAATGTAGAGTGCAAACAGCTATGTTACAGAAAACACACAAGAATACAAAAAAGAAAGATAGTGAACTATATAAAAATGCGCAGTGCAAATAGTTATGCTACAGGAGATACACTTGGGAAAAAATGAGCATGGGAATTTGATAAAGAAAAGTTTTCAGGATGGTTACTCAGCAGAATATCTGGGATAAAGGAAAAGAGTACTTATATTAATTGCAAGAGGAGCTCCAACAGTGATAGAAGAGGATAAAAAAGATAATAATAACAGATTTGTAGTGCTAAGGGGCTACTGGCAAGGGAGGAGGATTACACTGGCATGTATTTATATTCCACCTAAAACTGCTATAATAGAGCTTAAGAAAATGTATTTACTTATTTATTTAACATTTGTTTACTGGGAAAGTCCAACCTGAAACAAAGCCAATTTTTAGCGGAGGCCTGGGGAGAAATGCTCCAGATGTATGTCTTTGTAACGTGGGAGATAAACTGGAGCAGCCGGAGGAAACCCACATGAATGCAGGGAGGACATGCAGACTCTACACAGAAGGTACCCCAACCAAGAATTGAACCAGAGAGGCTCTTGCTGTGAGGCGACACTGCGCCGTCCATTCTAGGAGAAATAATCAGTTTTCAGGGCTGGAATTTGATTTGCAGCAGTGAGATGCGTCTGGGAGGCCCAGAAGGGAAAGTATAACAAAGGAGGTGAGATTTTTGAAATAAAATTTATGAAAATATTTGGCATGGAAAATGTGAACTCAGTAATGGGAGTTGAGTGAATTTACATATTATTCCCCAAGATGTGAAAACTGGGCTAGGCTAGACAGAATTTACATTTCACAGGAATATGTGCATTTAATTGAAGGTCTTGATACACACCCAATAACTATTTAAGATCATGTGCCAATAATAACTAAAATAAAAACACAGGGTAATTAAATAAAAATGAGACACAGGCACTTTCCCACCTATCTGTTGAAAAGAGAAGAATTTAAGGAATGGGTAGTGGAGATTATGCAGAAGCTATTTGAGGGGATAGAAATTACTTCTAAATTTATAGGTACAGAGTGGGCTAACATTAAGGTGGAGTTTGAAATACAATGGAAATAAAACAAAGCAAGCTATGGTTAAGAGGTAATAAGAATTATTTAGGGGGACTTACAAATGTTCAAGTATTCCAGAATAGGGGGAATCTCACAGAAGACGAGGAGGATCAACTGCAGAATGCTAAGCAGAAAATGAAGGATTACCTCGATAATATACACAGGTTAGAAAGATTGCTGCTAAGGAACTGTTTTTTGATAAAAACACTAGAGCACAAAAACTTTTAGCACAATGACTCGGGCAACAGAAAGTAGAAAGGGCTGTCCCCAAGCCTAAGGAGCCTATAACAAGGAAGGTAACAAGAGATCCTGTAGAGGTATTAGAAATATTTTGGAAATTCTATGAAACTCTGTATAAAGCAGAGAAATATGGAAAACAAGAAAAGATAAAAATGAAAATGTTTATGGAAGAATTAAATATGCTAAGGTAAGAGGTAGATGAGGCTCAATTACTAATGGTTAGAATAGGAGGAGAATAAGCAATCTACAGAAAAGTTCCCAGGAATGGATGGTATTTCTGTGGAAGTTTAGAAGCTAGGATGGGAAAAAACTAAAAAGATCTGGAAGGTTTTGTTTAACAGTATTTTAAGAGGAGGAGAAGTACCAACATCCTGGAAGAAAGCAGTGGTAGCTGTAATACCTAGAGAGGGTAAAGATCCATCAGACCCAGCTTCATACAGGCTCATCAACCATAATTACAAAGTGTTCATGTTTATAATGGCTATAAGAATGGCACTAGTAAAGCCATAATTGATAGAAATGGATCAATGTGACTTTCTGGAGGGGAGGCAAACATTTAACAACATTAACAGAATACTGATGCTCCAGAGGGAAGCAAATGTAAGAAATACCATTGTTGGTGGTGGGTCTTGATGCAGAGAATGCATTTGACAGAGTAAGCTGAGACTTTACGAGCAGGGCAATGGAAGCATTTGCATTTCCTGAAAAAAATTATACGGTTGATTAAAAGAATATATATTTGGAATAAGAGGTGAAACTTAGCGTTGGTAGAGGTGGCGTCCTCTCTGATAATTTCTGCTTGAGCAGAGGAACCAAGCAGGGGTGTCCTCATTCCCCTTTTGTTATCTGCATTATATTTAGAACCAATGGCAAAGAAAAAAGGGATTAAAAAATTCAAGGATATATAATTGGTATGGTAGTCAAGAAAAGCTGGATATGTTTGCAAATGATATTTATACTTGACATACCCACTCCCACTGGGAACCTCTCTGAGACTGAGCACTGTTCATACTTGAGTCATTGGGTCCTTATACACAGCTTTTACTAATTCTACCAATGGTTCTGGGACTTTAAACCACCGCAAAACTGCCCAAATTAGCTTTCTTAGGACCTTGAAAGAGGGTATCTGCCTGTGTTCAGTCCTTTGGTCTTTGCTAGTAGAGATGCCTTAATGATCCTTGTCACTAGGGGAAAAAATTAAATAAAAATTGGACATTACTCGTAGGTGTGGGGGAGGGGTGTACAAGGTTAAATAGCTCCCTAAGTTAGTCTGGAAGCTCTTCTTCTCTAAATTCTTGCCTAAGCAGTTATGCTGACTCAGAGATTCTGTGAGGGTAGAGCTAAAAGTCGAACATGTTCAACTCAGCCCTTGGTACTTTAAGATGCGAATATGACATAAAACACAATCCTCAATCCTTTACAATCTTTATTGGCAAATGAATGCTGCTTAGATAACTGAGGAAAGGTGCTATATCTCTGAATTTATTGTAAAAAACGTACGTCAGGTACGGACCTCGAATTGGACACAGGGGGCAGATAAGGGGAGGATTAAACCTTTATTGTGGATGCCAGTGATGACACGGGAGGCCTAACCTAGAGTGCATTTGGGTGGAGTTACAGAGAGGTGTGTTTTGGTCTTAACATTCATTTCAAATAATTAATTAGTTTATGCAGACATATTAACACTTCATAGTAGTCAAGTAAAAATAATTCTCCAAAAATGCCACATAATTAAAAGTGAAGCCTCCTTAGTTGTAATTTCAATATACTTAAGCTATACGAGTACCCAAAAATTAAAAGAGATTTTTTTATTTAATCAATGAAATCCATAGCAGTCGGTTATTACATGTGAGCCTATTTTAAAGTGTGCTGCACTTTCGGGAAACCTTCATCAGACATACCAGTAGAAAAAATATAAATATAAAGCTAAAAATAACATGTTTTATCTTATAATCTAAGAAAAGGATGCGTTTGTGATTGCTAAAGTAATTTGTTCTGGGGTGAATAGTACCGTGACCACTATGGCTGTTTGGATGAGTGAGTAGGGGCAAGGGGGCTGAATGGAGAGACTATCCTCCCTGGTGGGCCAGCTAATGGGACTGCCTTTTGGAATGAGGATCCAAGTTCCAGTGGAGGGCAAAGTTCTGTGTGCATGCGTGGCCTCCAGCTCTTAACCCATAAAATAAAAATAGCCTCAGAGTGCTATCAAAATGTTGCCAGGTGAAAAATTAAATTATAAAAAAATAAAGAAAAAAAATAACCAAGTGCTACAGGGTAAAGGAGGGTGGCCATGCTCTGTTTCTCCTTGGATTCCCCCTTGTGCCTCCGCTTAGCTAACAAAAGGGGGGACAAGTATCGAGGGATCCTTAGCTGCTGTAAAAATTATCTGTAAGGAACGCAGTGTATAAAGCCCAGTAAGGAACCAGCTGAGGTGCCTGGCTATTAAAGAATGAATGATGAGCTGTTCACATGGCCCAGAAACCAGTTGCAGTGCTGTCTCTTTCAGTTTAAAAGAAATGCTGGGTCTAAAACTGTGTAATTATCCACCTTTGTGGTTTAAGGATCGGAGGCCTTCCTACACAGTTTGCCATGATAGTGGATACATTCCCAGCTAGTAACTGCAGTCTCATTATAAAAACTATTCAATGGCTTGTGGCCAGGTTACCAACCTTGGAGGAAAAAAAAATTAGCAAAACTACCGGTCTAGTTATGGAATTGTAGTGACCATGGGGGGAACCATGTCTTAGCTGACAATAAAATAAAGGAATAGAGATCCAGTAGGGTTGAATATAAAATTTAAACTGATTCACATTGAGCACTGGGTCTCAAGCCATGGGGGGACTGTCAGAGAAACAAAAAAGAGTCGCCCACATGGTGCAGAGATTGAAAGATGTCATCTAGAGTGAGCGAGTGCTCAACCTATGAAGGAGGTTGATTTAAAACTTTGCAAATCTTGAAAGAAAAAATTTGGAAAAAATATACATCTCTGGGAAAAAAATCTCTCTCTCATATATATATATATATATATATATATATATATATACACATATGAAAAAATATACATCTTAGGAGTTTAGATACTGCCAAATGGTTTAGTGGGGCGATTACACTTATTCTGCTATGATCAGAATGAGAAGACAGAAAGGGGATGGCCTGAGGACAGCAGACAATGGTGGGGGTAAAAGCTTCCAGCCTTAGCTACCATGTGAAAACTTTAGGATACTGCCCAGGGAAGTGAGCCTCTTACCGCTATTAGCAAATGGTGGGCTGTGGGGAGGAAGTTGGCTGTTCGCTTGGAGTAGCATGTGGTGAGCAGTCAACAAAGCTAGGTTACCAGTCCTCATGAACTGTATCATTAAAGTTAGACCCAGAGTGATATTTGGAAAAACTCTCTCTCTGAAAAAATATATATCTTGGGAGTTTAGACACTGCCAGGTGGCTTGTATATGCTGGGCATGACTATGCTCAGGTGAATTTGAAGCATCAACTGTAATTTTCAGAAACAACTGAGGAGTGTAACAGAAGACATTTAAAGTATAAACTGAAACTTGTCACTACAGAGTATTTTGGACTGTTTACTATCATTTCCTCAAACCAACTCGGTTCGAGTGTTCAGATGTCTGAATCATATGACTGGAAATCACAACACCAAACAGAAAAAATGCAGAATGCAGCAATTCGGTAAAGCCGAAATCTTGAAAATGTCGACTTTACTGAAAATGTTGCACTTCCTGTCTACAATAACAAAACACTTTTGCAGGGGGGCATGCCCCCCTGCACCCCCCACATCCCCCTACTTATATATACAAACTCTGAAATCGCACTACAGTGAAGGAAAGGGTACATGTCCGACCCCCACTATAAGTGCGATCTACATTCAGAATTTTGAAATTCACAACAGCGAATGCACACTAGCATTCGGTGTTGTGCATTTCAACATTTTTTTTTTCATTTTTTTCTGCATGTCGAATTGGGAGATTGGACATACAGAATTTGAACAGTCTGATTGCCCTTTCAATAGTAAACGGACTGGGATCTTGATTTTTGAAAATCTAAATGAAGCAAAGTAATGATTTCAGGTTTGAGATAGAATATGGTGAGAAATTAGCCACTTGAAAAATCAGTTTTGTAACTGCATGAGTAATTATGACATAACCCTATCTGTTACAAGATATGGTGGAATATTATTAGATGGAGGAAAAAAAAGGTTAGTAGAGCAAAGTGATAACTATAGATCTAAATATTTTTGTTACTAATAATGGTTGCTGAAACTTCTGAAACACTGCAGGATATTGTGAAGTAGTACCCATATGAAAATGTTACTAATGAGTTTGAATTGCAACACAGTGAAGCATTAACTGAACGATTAACTGGAGACTAAACATGTTCTGCTTAATACCTTACATAAAATATTTCTGGAGCAGAAGGATTATTTATCAGGCTCTGAAATGACAGCAAATGCGATACTTGTTCCCAAACTGGACTAAAATAAGATGGGTCCTACTAATTATAGGCTGATTTCTCTGTCATCTGTGGTCACAAAGATGTATACTGAAATGTCGAGAAGGAGTTAAATGGATTTATTTGGGAAGGGAAGAAGGCAAGACTAAAGAGAGAAGCTGATTCTTCCTATTGTACAAGGTGATTCAGGACTACCTGATTTGAAGGGATACATACTTCAAAGCTACACTGCTGAAACTTTTACATAAAGCACAGGCTATAGATAAAAGTGGAAAAAAAAAGATGATGGTGGAGTAAGGTGGAGGTACGAGGAATGTAAAGAGATTGTTTTGAAAACAATTCCTTGAAGAGAACAGAAATAACTATACAAGATACAATATGTATACACACATACATATATACACACTCTCTCACGCTCTCTCAAATAAAGTGGCAAACAATAAAAGACAATCAGTGAGGAATTGAAGAAAGGAGATTGTGCCAACAGGAATACATAAAATAAGGGTACAGAAAACATGTAAGATGGCAGCAGGAAGTAACTGGAGGAAACTTAATAAGGAGTCATGATATTGGGAGCAAATATGCTGGAATGGAAAAGTGACAGAGTGGGAAGAATCTGAGCAGGTGCTTCAAATGTAGTTCAGAGAATGCCTTCTACAGTGGAGGCTATTGGGGGATTATACATGGGGAGGCAGAGTACTGAAAGACAAGCTCTGGTAGGATTTTTTTTTAAATACCTTTATTAAATTATCACTTAAAACACTGGCATATATACATGAACAGAAAAGAAAACGAAACATATAAACATCTTCCACTTACATACATTATACACTACATATCTTAGGTTCACAGGTTGATAAGCTGATAGGTGTGTACTAGGTTAATGGCCCTGGAGCCTTTACAAGCCTAACCCATAGGATTACCCTGGCATCGTGCCACCCGACTTTAGTTCCTAGTGCCTCTGTCATGTAGAGCCACTGCAGTGATCCCAGGGGTGAATTTTCTATTTCCCATCCACTCATCAAGATTTCTCTTGAAGATGGCAGTGAGGTGCTCTGTTTGACATGTATGGGAAGTCTATTCCATATTATCGTCAGTCTCTGGGTGATGAACCTGTCCCTCCAGCATGTTCTGTTGATTGTGGTAATGAGGTTGAAGTCTCTGGAGGGTGTGGTGTGGAAGGATTGGGATTTCTTTAGATGTAGCACTCCTAACAGAGCTGGCTCAGACATGGCAGAGATCACCTCTAAGTAGGCGATATGAGAGAGAGAATAGTTGGAGTTTTTTTAGTCTGTCCATACAGGCCAAGTATTTAAAGCCTAGGATCCTCTTTGTGAGGTATTTTTTGTGACCTCTCCAGTTGTTGCAGGTGTCTAGTGAGGTACACACCAAATGGGGCATTGTACTCGATGACTGGCCTAATGAGGGAAGAGTAGAGGGAGACAATGACCTCTTTCTTCCTGGATGCAAAAACCTTAGTAATGAGATGTGCCACATAGAAAGACTTTCTGACCACAGTGGCAACTTGGTGGTCAAAAAAGAGGTTGCTATCAACCTGTGTTCCCAGATCTCTTACAATGCCTTCTGTGTTCAGTGGGCTACCATCAATGTGGTAATTCAAGGGAACTGGGTTTTTCCAAGGGGGATGAAGACACATTTTTTGGCACTGAGCTTAAGGCCATGGTTCTGACACCAGTTGTTGGTCTCATTGAGGCCTTTTTGTAGGATGTCAACATCACTTGGGGAGTTAATAATAGCTCCAAACTTGCAATTGTCTGCAAACTTTGTCAGTCAGAGTTCCTTTGTGTTGGCCTGAACTTCAGAGAAGTAGATACCAAACAGGAGAGGACCCAGGACCGAACCCTGTGGAACTCCACATGTGAATGGTTGGCAGTCTGACTTGGAGTCAGCTACTTTCACACTGTGGGTTCTATCTGTGAGCTAGTTTGCAACCCACCTAGTGATATAGGGGTTGATGCCTAGCTTCGTGAGTTTTTCTATGATTCCTAAGTTTGGAATGGTATCGAAGGCCTTAGCCAGATCAAGGTAGGCTATATGAACCACCTTGCCTTCATCCACAGCTCTGGTGACTGACTCGAAGTCGACCAAGGTGAGCAGACATGATCTACCCTTCACGAAATCGAAGTGTGTAGGATCCAGAGTTTGGAGATTCCCTACATCCTTGTTTATTAGGTCCACGATAATGCATTCCATAGCTTTGTATATCAGACTCGTCAGGCTAATGGGGCGATAATTTCCGGGGTCTGTAGTCACTCCTCCTTTGTGGAGAGGGATGACTGTAGCAGTGCGCCATTCGGTAGGGACAAAACCTGAGGTGAGGCTGTGATTGAACAGGGCACACAGGTGAGGTGCCAGTTCACTCTGTAGTTCATGAAGAATACAGCCAGGGATATTGTCAGGTCCCATAGAAGCTGTATTCTTGGCCCTGGACAGTGCTGTTTAACCTGTGCAGCAGTAATACTGAGTGCCTGGCAATCTACTGGTACTCTGATTGGTCCTTTGGAAGATGAGAGAGGGGTAAAGTTAGCAGTGAATCTGTCGGCCAATATATTGGCAATATCTGTTGGCTTGGTATAGGAGGTACCATTGTGCAGTAGCTCAGAGCAAATCTGGGTATTGCCGTGGAGATTCTTTACATAACTATAGAAGGTACATATAAAAAACCAAGACAAATGACTAAAGGGGGCACTGTGTCAAAACACCAAAGTACAAAGCAAAATATACACAGTGTGACCACCAAGGGAGTGAGCATAAATCCAGTAAACAGATCAGTAGTTAAAGCTGTTTTATTAAAACTATAACTAAATATAATTAACTACAGAAGGCCTTGTGGTTGTCTTTACTATCTGCTGCAATTCTGTTTTCATAGCTAGCTTTAGAGGACTTGATGAGGGCTCTCAACGTTTTGTTGAGATTGATAAGGAAGTTTTTCCAGTCTTGGGACTTCACCTTATTCCGCATCAGTTTCCTCCTTCTGTTGTAGAGTTTGTTTATGGCAGGAAACCACCAAATTAGCTTCCTTTAGCCACCACTGTTTTTAGGAGTTAGCTTTGGAGAAATTTTTCACGGCGGTTACCTTGTGGGGGGGGGGGGGGTCAGGTGGGGATGTGAATTTCCAAGGTGATTACTTTGTGGTCGGATCTAACCAGGAAGGAGTTGACTATTGATGTAGAGCAACGATCGCCCATGTTAGTAATGACCAGGTCAAGGATGTTGCTACCTCTAGTGGGGCTAAGAACGAGCTGGTCCAGGGCATTGGAATTAATGAATTCCAGAAAGCATTGGGTAAGTGTATTGGTACACGAGTAGGGTTTACTATGCTAACGACCACAAGGGCCTTCACCTAGCCATGCATCCCAAACCTATGACAAGTTCTGGTACCCATGGTAAGTTTAAGCAGAGGCTTGGCAAATTAAACATTTACAAGCAGAGGCCTGGAAGATGAACCTTTTACAGGCTGCTTGCATCCATTATAGAGAGCGATGCCAACACAAGAGTGAATTTCCTGTTCCCCATCCAATTGCCCAATATACAACTGAATTGGGTTAGGGAGGAACTCTGATTCACATGGGTGGGAAGCCTGTTCCAGAGACAGGGTAGTCTACTGGATACATATCTGTCTCTCCAGCAAGTCCTATTATATCACAGGCAAGGTTTAAGTCTTTAGAACAGGTAATTCTGGTGCTGTTTGTTTTGTGGATATGCAGAAGGCCCATCAGAGTGGAGTCTGACAATACTTGTATGCCAGGCATAGTTCTCTCCTCAACAGCCCATACACAGGAGACAGAATACAGGATAGAGCCGTGAGCCCATCTGCATAGGACATGTTACTTATGCCCTGTATTCTTTTAGTGAGGAACCTCTGTGGACGTTCCAACTGTTGGATATGCCTGGTTAGGAACATACCAAAGGGGGCACTGTACTCAATGACAGGTCTGATGAATGCCGAATACATTGTAACAATGACTTCCTTGGACCCAGATGCCATACCTTTGTTTATAAGTTCTGCAACATAGAATGATTTCTTTAGTACTGCAGACACATGATGGTCAAAGCCTAGATTACTGTCCATGTGTGTCCCCAAGTCCCTGACTAATGGGTCATCTCTTAGCGGTATGCTGTCAATATGATAGTTATTAGTGGTGGATGACTTCCCAAAGGATAACATTACGCATTTCTTGGCATTTAGTTTTAGTCCATGGCTCTGATACCAGTTGTTTGTCCATTTTAGCCCTTCCTGGAGAACATTTGTGTCAGTGTGGGATTCAATGATGTCTCCTAATTTGCAATCATCTGCAAATTTAGTCAGACAGAGGCCACTGACACTGGCTTTGACTTCCAAAAAGTAAATGCCAAAAAGGAACGGCCCCAGGACTGATTCCCAAGGGACTCCACTTGTGACTGGCCTCTTTGTAGAGATGGCCTTCTCAAGTCTAACTTCCTGGGTCCTGTCAGTGAGGCAGTTGGCTATCCACTAGGTGACATAAGTGTCTGTACCTAACCTCTCGAGTGTCAACAATGCTCAAGTGAGGTACTGTGTCAAATGCCTTGGCCAGGTCAAGGTCGGCAGTGTAAGTCATTCTGCCCTCGTCCATTGCTTTTGTGACCTTTTCAAAGAAGTCCTCCAGGTTGAGTAGGCACGACCTGTCCTTGACAAAAACCAAACTGGGTTGAGTCCACTGCCTGGTGGTTTACAATGTGATTACTGACCATTTCCATGATAGTTCTTTCTATGGCTTTGCCTATGAGACTAGTGAGACTTATGGGTCTGTAGTTTCCAGAGTCTGTTGATGGCCCACCTTTGTGCAGAGGGATGACTATTGCTGTTCTCCATTCATGAAGCCTGTTTGGAGGCTACAGTTAAACAGTGATTCCAGAAGGCCTGATAGTTCATGTTTTATGCTATTTAAAAGGCATCCTGGGATACTGTCTAGCCCACTGATGCAGTGTTCTTAGCCTTAGAAAGAGCATTAAGAACCTGTTCCCTAGTGATAGCAGAGGGAGCTATATCTGATGGTATTTTCTGAGGGGAATGTTGAGGGGAAGAGGGGGGGTAAAGTTGGAGATGAATTTGTCATCCAGTAGGTTTGCTATATCTTCTGGCTCACTGTAGATGGATGCATTTACAATGATCTTTGCACATAATTGTGTATTGCCTTTGAGGTTGCAGACGTAGCTAAAAAATGCCTTGTGGTTGTCTTTGGCCTAGGAGGCCAAATCTACCTCAAATTTGGATTTGGTTGACTTTATTTGTCCACCGAGTTGTTTATTTAGCTTGATTTTAATTTGATGAGATTGCTTTTATCTTGCTGGGTGCTGCACCTCCTAATTTTTGTCATGATTTTCTTTCCTGTTATACATAACATTGATTTTGTGATTCCACCAGCGTGGCCTGTTTTTTGAGGTAGTTCTGTACTTCTTTCTGGTGGGTACAACTGCCTCTATGCAGCTATTAACATGCGTGTACAGGGTTTCTCTGAACAGTTCTGCATTGGCAGCAGTGTTCTCAAGGTTTATGGGGGCTTGAAACATTGCTAGGTCATCACTTAATAGCAAGGTGTTAGCCTTAGGGTAGTTCCTGAATATTCCATGGTTAGCTGGGGCTCCAGGTTTTACTTTTACTTCAAAGACGACCATTTTATGGTCTGACCTTACCAAAGAAGACATTACACTAGGGGGTGTGCAGCACTTTCCCATATTAGCGAGGACCAGATCCAGTATGGTTGCACCCCTGGTTGGTGTACTGACAATCTTGTCCAGGGAGTTTGTGTTTACAAAATACAGGAATCTCTGTGCTTATATGTTTGGTGTTGTATAGCATTCACAGTTAATAGTGGGGTAATTAAAGTTGCTTATGAAATATGGAATTGGGTTAGATTTTGAATGTTTCCAATAAGTTTAAATACATGGTATGGGTTTCCTGGGTCACAGAAGAGGACCTATAGCTTGCAAGGAAGTGGTACTGGATTTTGCCTACGATGATTTGAACATGGAGAAGCTCAAGTGCAATGTCCTGTTTTGACCAGCCTTGTGGTATACTTATTTTTGATGTAAGGAGACACTGCCACCTTTTTTTTTTTCTGATGTAGAGACAACACTGCCACCTTTATTCTCTTCTTGTAACTATCAGGTCAACATTACATAAATTGCTGAATTCCTGCCTTCTCTTAAATCTCACTCTGCCTCCTGAACAGTATTCTGCATATATTGTTCCCACAATTTCCATGTATGTCTATGTAATTTGCTCATTCTCTTTTCTAAACATCCCTCTTCAGTTTCTTTTATCTGTTTTATAATGTTCAATACTTCAAATATAGTTGGTTTAGTCTTAGATTTCCATTTTCTAGTAAAAGCTTTTGTTTTGCTAGCCAACACAATTAAACTTAAGGCCTTACTATGTCTACATAATTCAGATCCTGTGTCCCTGCTGAAAATATTAATTTCCTTAGTTACAGGTATTTGTTCACCCAGTAGTTGTAACAGAGTACTCTGTGGTGAGTTTTTTAAATCTGTCACCTCACTGCACTCCCAAAACATATGCTTCCAGTTACCTTTCTTCCCCATCACACCTCCAACATTTGCCATCTACCTGTGGAAAAAATTCTTTGGAGTCTGCTTCAGGTATAGAAGTACCTATATGCAAACACTTCCAAGCAATGACTTAAGCTTTCTGCACTTTATTGCATACGTGGGAGCAATACATATGTCCTCCCATTGTTCTTTGGCTGATTACTTTTCAAGTCTGTTCCCAGTCTTTTCTATCTTCCTCTGATTGATTCTTATAGCTATCATGTGACATCTACTAATTATCCACTGTTTAACAGCAGCATTTGTTGTAGATTCAATTAAAAACTCCACCAGGCCATGTCTTTCAATTCAGATTCCCCTACCCCTTTCTCTTTGCCTCTACTCTAATATCAATCTCTGGAAGAGAAGGCAGTCTTGTAGCCTGCAGTCCAAATGTCTTCGTGGCCTAATCTCAATCTATTAACTTTCCCTCTTTTCTCCAGTAAATTCTGGCCCCATCTTGCCTATTTTCTGTTCCCTTAGTTGCAGTCATCCACATTGGCAAAATCTTCTTTCTCTATTCTCCTGTTAGCTTAGTTCTTAGAATACTTTCTGCTACTTTATGAATATAATATTCTGTATGGTCGTCAAATATGCTCCTTATGGATCTGCATTCCAAATTCCTCCCCCTCTCTCTGTCTCTATTTCTTGGATCTACTTTTGGTAGGATTTTTTAGTGGAATCAAGACCAGGAGATGCTCCAAAGAATGGAATAAATAGTAAGGCTTGTAGAATTCCACATAAAGACAATAAAAAAAGAGGAGATTTAAAAGTTCTGGGAGGGAAGATTAGAATGACAAAATACAAAAGAACAATGGGAAAAAAATTGTAAGGCCTCTCAGTATGCAATGAAGTCCAGAAGTGTTGGGCATAGAAATGTTTTTACAAGTAATTTTGTACTTCGAGTAGACTTCAGAAGATTTATTCTCAAGTAAAGAGCAGAGGCTAGAGATGTGAAGAAAAGAAACTGGGATCACATTTTTTTATTTAGTTTTTATACCTCTAAGTTACGGCTTTTACCACTTTGTGTCTATTGATTCCGTACATTATGTAACATTATTTCTATTGGGAAATGGAAAAGGTGCACAGTGAATGGGCAATAAAACTCACAAATGCTAGACAATGTGTGCTCCTTCAGTAAAACTCATTGCAGTAAAAAAGTTTTCCTCTTTTTTTGCCATGCCTAGACCACCACTGTCATACAGACTTAAAAATAAAAATCACCCTGTACAAAGCTATTATGAAAAAAATGTAAGACCATCTGCTATTGGAGGAAGAGAAACGTTCACTATACAAAGCATCTAATAACAACGAAAAAAATTAAGACCTGTTCTACTCCTAGGGCAATGAATTTCCTCTTCTACTGTTATACTTCTTTCAAATGAAACAAGTGTTGCATTACAACTGAATGAGAGCATAGTACTAAATATTTTTCCTTCATGAAGGTGCTAAAATGCTGTGAATGATGTACTTTAACTGGATTCAATCCATGACACAAACAAGAACTGAAAACATACATGTTCAATGCATATCCTACCTTAACTGTTGTGACATAGAAAACATGCATGATACAACTGTTAGAGATCCAGTAAAAAGCACTGCTGTACCTTGCCTCCAGAAACAGCCAAATCCAATTCGGTACTAATTGCCACACTTGTTATTTCCTCTGTATGTCCATACAGAATCTGTATTGGTTTGGGTGACAGACCAGTAGAAACACCTCCCTAGCACAAATAAACAAAACAACAAAAAAAAAACATGAACCACATTCTTCATAATTACAAATAATTGATACATGTGTGCACATATACACCACTTCAACAGAAAGACCAAAATCTGCTACAATATCTAGTACCTGACTGTTGAACTGCTCATGCCTACTGCTGTTTAGGATTAACAAAATATATTAAATACTGCATGAAGTATATCACAATGTCACTGTTTCAAAACTACAAAATATCTTTTCAGAACCAGCATCTGGAGAGAGGGACAGTAAATAACTTCACTGTCCTTTCCTTTGGTTATTCCTTATGAGAGTTATGATGACCAGAAGCTAAGCAACGCAGCTTTTTCGATTCCTTAGCCACAGATTTCATTCAGCTTGGGGGATTTTCCCCAAGTTTTCTCTGTCCTCTGCAACCAGAACTTCACCTAATGGGCCAACCCCAAAACAACTTCAATGGTTACGGTCTAGCAGGTACCCTGAAAGATTCTTGAACCACATCAGTGGGTTCTCAGTTTAGAAGAAGCAGTCTCTCTACTTAGAAGCTACCCCGAATCATCAGGCTTCTCACCCTGTCACACACAGCAAGCCCACTAACCTTGTGGAGAAAACCAATTTCCACAGTTTGTTACCTGTGATCTAATTCTTTCAGAAACTGTCTGAATGCCCAGAAAATTCAAATGCAAACACTGTACTTGTCGGCACTCTGGCATAGCGATTTCAAGGATCCTAATGACTGCAATATCTCTATAGATGGGAATAACTCTTTGGAGCCATTTTTAAAGACAAGTTTGTCTTTAAAGATTAAACACTGTGTCCACCTTCCATTCAACACTTTAGAGGTGCATTACAAATACTAGCCCAACCATTGTCCACTACTTTCAACATATCTAGCAGGATCTCATCCACACCTGCTGTCTTATCACCAGAGAGGCCTTTAACCACCAGAATAAATTCAGCTGCAGACCCAATACACTGAGATTTCTGACACTTTCCTCTGATAAGGCATGGCAGAGGTTTAAGGATTTCCAGAAAATATTCTTTCAGCCTCCTGAGAAGTTGTCCAGTAGTGGTCAGCAGTTCTCTACCTTTGAAGACAACGTCAAGACTACGGTTACCATGACCTGTTTCTGCAGTTAGACTAAGAGTCAGAGTCTGTGAAAGCCTAGTGGCTGCAGCATCTATACAACATGACCAGGCTTATTCTGAAATGATTCTGTGGATTCTCAGTGTAGGACCACCATCTGTATGGTGATGTGTAAAACTCCGCTCCAGTGCCATCTAGATAAGAATGCATTTAAAGGGAAGTAACTGGGCAAGTATGGCTATAGCAACAGAAATTACAGTTATCTTTACATATGTGGAATGTGACCTTTGCAATGAGAAAACAGACTGAGCTGTTGGAATGGTACTGGCTAAATGTAACTGTACTCAACTCTATCCACAGCATGAACTCTGGACCCAGGCTTCTAGATCATGGGCAGCTCTTCTGTTTTCTGGGGATTCTCCTCCAAGTGGTTCTAGGCAGGTGTGGAGGTACTCAACTGCCAAGCTGAGGGCTACAGGGCTGTACAGCTAGAGGTTTCCCTGTGGATAAAAGGTAGCCTGAATGCAGCTACAAGTCATAGGGAAACTTGTAAACCATCAGCAAACCTGACCTTGCTGAAGAAGGTGGGTGAGGTGACCAAAAGGCTGCCACCTACTGACTATTTAGTAAGTTGATTAGATTTTCTAAAATCTTTCAACCCTGTCCAAATAAAACATTAACTTCCTGTGAGCGTCTAAAGTATGAAAAAATCTTCCGACTTTGTTTAGGGATCAGGGAAGAACACATGGGGATATATAGTTTGGTTAAAAGTAAATCCAGAAACAACCTTTGGCATGAAAGGATTTCTTTTAATACTCACCTTGCCTTAATGGAATAGCAGAAAAGGTTGCGTAGACATTAGGGCTTGTAATTGACATACACATCTAGCAGAGGTCAAAGCAATGAAGGGATAAAAACAGTCTTCCATTTAAGAAATTATAAAGAAGAAACGGCTGCCTGCAGGTTCAAAGGGAGGTAGAAAGGAGGAGAAAGAGCTAACTTCAACAGAAAATTAAGATCCCAAAAAGGTGCCAGTTGTCTTCTTAAGTCATCTAATTTGCAATGCTCCTTTCAAAAAATGTTAACATAAATATGACAGAAGGTGAAGGATCTAAAGACAGACCAGAAGAAATAAAAAAAATGATGTACTGATGCACCTTCACAGAAGTGTACACAAGGCCTGAGATGAGCAATTCACACAGGTACTGAAAAACCAGTGGAGCCTCCATTTGGGATTGCTCTTGCTCTCTTATAACACCAACTAGAAAATATTTTCCATTTGGCTGAATATGATTTCTCACTAGCAGGTTTTCTTGCCTTCTTTAACACCTGTTGCATGTCCTTAGAAAAGTCAAGGGATCAAAAACCTATCATCCATGCAGACAAATGGAGATTTTGAATGTTGGAGTGGATTAGGGATCACTTGTCCTGTGAGGAAGTGTTTGGTAACTGCCTCTAGCCAATGCTGTCTGGTCCAAAAAGGAGTTGCCAAATGCACCTTTGGTAGATCAGTACTTTAAAAGGACTTTTCATATCACAGGAAAGTAAGGAAGCCATAAAGAACAGTCCCATTCAAAGAAGGATAATGTATTTGTTTTCCGGGCCTGTTTGTTAAGTGTCCTGGAACAGAAATGGTTTAGTTGTCTTGTTGAGATATGATGCAAACAGATTTACTTGGAGAGTTCCTAACATGTGGACAATCTCCTGAAAGACCTCTGGGTGTAGCATTCACTTCTGAGGGACTTTCTTGGATCTAATCAGAGTCTGCTACTGTGTTGTGCTCTGACAGAATATACATAACCTGAATAGTGAGTCTGTTCTGTACTGCCAACTCAAAAACTATCATGGCTAGTCTGAAATTAAGGACAGGTTCTTGTTCCCTCCCTGTTTGTTTATATACCACTTCACTGTGGTGCTGTCTGTTATCACTAACAGGAAACCAGAAGTCTAAGGCTAGCAGAGTTTTAATGGCTTTTGTTAGAGCCATCATTTGCTTGAAATGTGTGTGTTCGCACCTGAAATAAGGCTCTCCGGTATCCTGGACTTTGATACCTTAAAAGGCTGCTCCCCATATGAACTCCAAAGTATCTGTTGTGACTGGCTAAGCCGGAAGGAGAGAGAAGGAAAAAAAGAAGGCTTTGATTTAGTAAGACCAGACTGGCTTACCATAACAGTTCCTTCTTGATGAAATTGAGACAAGTAATTGGAAATGCTAAAGAGTGAATGTACTACATCCAAACTGATTTGAGGCTGCACTGGATTTTCCTCATATGGAGTCTGGCAAATGGAACCCTTAGAATGGAAAAAGTCATGTAACCCAGACTTTTGAGGAACTCTCTTGCTGTGAACATGTTTTGATTAACCAGATTTTTAAAAGTGGAAATGATTAAAAGGATACTTTCTCTGGAGGAAAGAAGGCTGTTGACAGAGAGGTACTTAGAAGACACCCCATAAAATCTAATCTGTGAGTAGGACTTAAACATCTTTTTCAAGTCTGAAAAACGAACTGCAGAAAAGATAAGTAGTGAAATGAAGAGCTGCTAGAGTGTCTTGGACAGAGGGAGATGAAACGAGGTAAGCTTCCAGGAATGGTATATGAAAACCTTGTAGTCTACAGAAGGCTGTGACTGGAGCCAGGCACTTTGTGATGTCCTTAGAGCTGTGGTGAGAATATTAGGTAATACTTGTAGCTAGCTTTTGTGAACTGGAATGCGCAGGTAGGCATCTTTGAGATTTAGAGTGAACAGAAAAGCCTTGGGAAACAGCAAAAGGGGAATAGTTTGAAAGTGATCATCTTGATTTTTGATATGAAGAGAAAGGTAGTTAGCTGTAAAGGTCTAAAATAAGTCTCTAGGTGCCTTATCCACTTGGGACAAGAAACACTCTCAATTAGAAGTATATACCTTGTTAGGATGGTGGGACTGGCTTTATCACTTTCTCTTAGACAGCAAATTCAGAAGAATTTGAGAACACAGCTGGATTTTGTTATTTGTTGGAAGAGGGATCCCAGCATGAGATCCCCACTGTAGCTTGTAAACATTCAGAATTATTTTTAAATCCCAGACATCTAAGGTCATCTGTTTCCAGAGATGATGGCAGTGGGATAGATGGTCTGCAAGCTGGAAAAGAAGGCCCAGATATCTGTGTTGGGGATGGAAGGGAAGACAGACAGGTCGCTATTGTTTTTTTTCTTCTTTAGAAAGGGGGTTAGGAGATTCCCTGAGATTCTTTATCCTTTACTTTTTGACTCGCTCTGACATTTTTCTTATACTGTTTAGCAGGTTTTTGCTGGAAAGATTAAACAGGCTTTTGGGGGAAAAAAGGACCACAGGAGGAAGAAGGATAACTCCTTTGGTGTTTAGGAATAGGGGACAGCCTACTGAGGAGTCATGTCAGAGGGACCAGGAGAGCACAGTAATGGCCTGAGGGCTGGGAAGGTGCCTCAGTGGAGTTGTCAGTCCCAGAACATGGTAAAGAGAGGGAAAATCTGAGATTATTAAGAAATCTCTTTAGACGGTTTATTTTTCTGTTGAAGGGGGAGGACCATTGCAACAGACAGTGACACCATGTCACACATTACAGGTAGAAATGAGCATTATTAACTTCTAATGCAGCTATAAGATGACATTCTTAAAAAGTAAGCTGTACTGGCTGCTGTCTTGGTGAAGTGAGGTCCTCCTTGTCCCTCCAGGGTTTTTCCATGATGCTTAAATGTAAATGATACAGTTAACTAGGCATTTAGTTTATTATTAAAATGGTATGCCCTGTTTCCATGGCTCAAAGAAAACAAATAACTTGTTAGAATGTCTGAAATGACTGGTCACATCTGTGTAATACCCATGATGCCTATATATAGCCACTAAGCACATTACACACTACTTTTTTCTGGGGCTTGGAATAAAATAGTAGCACCATAGACATAAAGCAGGGAATTTTTCTAATACTTACTCTGTTTTTAAGAAAACAAAATATGTAGACCCCTTTATGCATTAGGATCTACAACTAAGAGACTTTCTGAGCAGATGTAATAATGAAGGAAGAATTTTCCATGATGAAAACCTAACGGCTACTAAAGCAGTGAGTTCAAGGGTGTCTGTAGTTAAAAAGGTTTCATAACAAAACTAAGGTCCTAAGGAGAAGGAATAATCAACTGCACAATGTGCAGACAAAGGGGATCTGTATGGATGACATGCTACAATAACTGATGAATATTTTTTTATGGATGCATACAATTATTGTGGAATAAGGTAGTTAAATATTGTGAGACTGTGCAGCTTCAGTTGGGTAGGATGGCCTCTGACTTGCACCAAACAGAAAATCTCTTCCACTTGCACAGCAGGACACTGTATTCTTTTTTTTTTTGGCTTCTGGCATAATGCACATCTCCTCACAGCAATGGTGCCAGAAGATTATCAGGCTTAAACTATCCACAATGTAGGCCTGAAGTTCTTTCAGTCTGAGCACATTATAGACATATTTTGCTGTGTTAGGTATATGAAAAAATTTTGTTAATAGTTAGGGTCCCCTCTCAGACAAGAGAAACCTTTTTTGTTAACCAAGTAAGGTCACTGGACACAAGTGTCCCTTTTCAGGGTTGACAATGGAATACTGTTTGGTTAAAAGATTCACTCCAACGCAGTAGGCAAATGGAAGCTGAAGAAATCAAACCGTGGAGTACAACAGAGTAGCTCACTAACAGCTCAAGGCCTTAATCTGCTGTGGTAACTTCCAGAATTATGTCCATCTTGGCCACTACTGAAATGAATCTTACACCTTCTTATCTTCTACAACATGAGAAGTAAGGAAAAGACTGAAAATGGACACGAGCCCCCCTGTTCAGGGAAATAAAAATGACATTCATTGCCTAGACTCCTTTGTGTGGGCATCTGGCACAAATCTTCCTAAGCAGGTACTTTTGTGATGCAAAATGATGCATCTCTCTTTGGGGCTCTTTATTGTACAAGGCTCAAAACACTTGCATCTGACTTGCAGTCATGGAAACTGGATGGGTGCAAAACAATGCATCTCTCTCTCTAAGGTTCTTTACCACTGCACCAGGCTTAAAACCCTTACATGTGCAACTTCCAGTCAGAAACTGGAGAAGGATTTGTTCATCTTGTTTGCTATTGAGGTTAGGTCTGATGAGATTAATATGGCCATGCGGTAGAGGGTTTAGATGTGAGGTCAGGTCCTGGACCATTAACAGTAGCCTGCACAATGAACAAGAATGGATGTTTCTCATCTTAGCCTGCATAGTAAATAGTAATGTGTGCCCCACCATCTGTGTATCAAACAGCCATGGTGTTATTTATCTGCATTTTTGGTGCACTTCGGTGACACTATTTTGAATGTCTGTTCAATACATTTTATGGGGGGGGGCAGTGCTGGTGCTGATTCTGCCCCTGGGCGCTGCTGAAGTGTCACTGAATTTTTTCATGCACAGTTTGGTTGGCCGTTTGTAGCATCTAATTCAGAAAAAAACATGTAGCCCCAAATTTTTAGAAAATCTGAACTTTCAATGACATTCCCTTGACTAGGCTAAGAAATAAGAGTCCCAAATAAAGAGCTTTGTCTTGAGGAAGAAACTATTTGCTTAGTTTCATGTGCACAAATCCCCTTGGAAGATTTTGGAGGTTTTTGAGCTTAAGCAGAATTATGGTAGGTTCAAGAGAAATCAAAAATCAGTATCTGTCAGACAAAGAACAAATTACTATAGGACCCTTTGCATCTTTGCTAATGAGGGTGCTCAAATTAAGCTAACACCCAGATAAGAGTACATATGATCTCCTCTGATTCCTAAAGGTGACACAGGTGTTAAATATTTATTGAATAACCTGAGAACAGTGAATGGAAAAGGTGAACTGGAAGTGCTAATGTTCTGCCTTGAAACACTTAAGGACAGGAATATGCATGCAGACAGGCATCCTTCAGATCCAGGATGACCAACAGTGTGCCTAGTATGAGCAACTAACCTCTCTATGGCTTTGTCTAGTAAGACATGAGCTGCAATAGTCTGTACTAAAGCTATTTAATTCACTGGAATCGGAGGCAGTCTCAAGAAGACAGGGAGGAATCTAATTTCCACCTGTTGATATACGTTTCTTTACCCAGATGCCTGACGTCAGTTGGAATCCTTTTCTTCTGAATCAGGAAAGTCTCCCTACCAGGAAGAGGATAGTATTTCTGAAGGAGAAAGGGGCTGGCAGAGGAGTTACACAATCAATGGTGTCTGTTTATATCCTGGGGGTGAGATTTATCCCCTTTTAACCCAACTTTGCTGCCTGCACTAGACTACATCCACTCCAGTTTTGCTTATTTTCAATGGTTTTCTTTTGTGTAATCTGATCTTTTCTATTGCTTCCTGTAAGGCCACTGCTTAGGGGGTTAGGTTCTACTGCAGCTAAAAATGGATGGATAGATGGAATTTGCTTTACTGACTCCATTGTTTACCCTTCTCTTTTATTTATTTATTTTTTTAAATCCCAGAGAGGGAAGACCAAACAGCAAATTCTAACTTAGAATGGCATTCAGTAAGTGCCCCTTAAAATACTCTTGATGGGAATGCATTCCTAGCCAATCATTCCTATGTACTATTGTTCCTGTGGCTGCCCTATTACCAACTTCATTGTTACCATAACAGCATTTAATACCATGTTTCCTCATTGTGGATGTCATATGGATCAGTTTACAGATCCTCTCGAGTAAGGCTTCATCAGGGATTTTGTTTGCTGTTATCATTCACATGCCTGAGGATTCCGCTTCCTGATACTTAATTATATGCATCTGGCAATTAATTGCAATGACTGACACCAGTGGGGAACGTTCACTGTAAGAAAAATAGATGCACAGTATTTTCAGATGCAGACCTCTGCACCAAGTACAGTTTCCCTTAAGAGCACACACAGAATGCACACTCCAGTCCTGGGGCTGGGATTCCTCTCCAGGCCCCATATAAGACTCACCACTGACCACTACAGAGCTGAGTCCATAGCCGGCTGCTCTAAGCCAAGTCCTCCACCACCCTGTCTGTGAAATCAATGCTCATGCTCTAAGTGTCCCTGCTCAAAGTAGCTGACACACACACACACACACAGTTTTAGATTTGATTTTCACACACATGCACACACACCTGGGAAAGGCTGGCACAGCTTTCCCGCTCTGCCACCTCCACCCAGACTTAGCCTATAAGGTAGATTTACCGCCACCAGAACATCCAAAGCCAGCTACTTTAAGGCTCTTACCAAGGTAGCCAATTACACTTAGTAAAATTAATACTTATGCAAATTGCAGTGTTTGATCAAGCAGCAAGACTTTCAGGAATGTGGAGTCATAGTGCCACTAAATAAATGCAAGTATCCTCAAAAGTCAAATATTTTCTAAAAGACCAACCAAAATGAAAGGTTTACATATATTTAATAATAAAAAATAAAACATGAAAATATCAAATATCTATGTACAATAAACACCAGAGTTTTAATCAGAGAAATATAGAAAAACAACACAGATGCAAAGACTAAGACAGATGCAAAAAAAAAACATTTAACTAATCTCAATATATTTTTTAACTAAAAGTATTGCTTTTCCCTAGTTACTTACTAAAGCAAGGCAAATGAAAGTTAATGAATGTCTTGACAGATCCAAAAACAGAGTGCACATCTGTCACTTTTATTCAAATACAACTTCAGTGCTGGCTACAGAATGACATCACATCTGGTCACCTAACACTGTGGCTCCCACACTACCTTCTCACTAGAAACTGAGCCAGGATCTGTCACTGACTTATCACAATACACACATAGAACGTTAACTAAGATTTACTACAACATCTGGAAACTAAAACAATTCTAACACTCCCAGCTTTCCTGCAGAAACTAAGAAGTCATTCTCTGGCACCCCAGGGTAGCAGTTAGTTCACCACTAAGGGCAACAGAGCAGGATCCCAGCCAGGCTTTTCACAGACATTGCTTCTCTAACTGCATTCAGACCTGTAAGATACAATTGTTATGGTCTAAACTAAGTCATTTAATTTCAGGTTATGGTCTAAACCAAGTCATTTAATTTCAGGTTATTTTTCTTAAGGTTAGCTGGGCTGAGCTTAACCCCTTCCTTTCCAGTATCCTCTGTTAAAATATACACATTTCTTCAGTTACAACAACACAGTCTGACATACATGTAATATTTCTTTTCTGTCTAGCAGGACCCACTGTTGATAAATTTTTAACACAAGCAATTGTACAAATCAGTTTAATATTCAGATGACATAGAATTCTTTACAAAACTCCAGCTAGCTATGCTGGCATATGTTACACATGCACTGCCCTACTCCCTCTGGCACAGCTAGCACTACCTCATCATCTTCACACCAGTGTCCTGCTATAACTGGGGAGGACGTTGAGACCTAATGCCAACAGACAGCCTCTACAAGCAGCAAGCAATTTTTTCTTTAAACCATCACCTTTACTTATGCCTGAAGAAAGTACAGTTATGTAAGATCTTACCATAACAGTAGACAGATGTCCTTTTCACTGTTTCAGTATTGATTACATGTGGGATAGTCTGCCGAAGACAGCCCAATGTCCGGCCAGTATACAAAAGCCTTTACATCCTCCCACTATCGAATGTCAGTTGTTTGCTCCTTGCACAGGTGTAGGGAATAAAGATGATGGTACACATGTTCAATACTCGGAAATGAAGTGGCCCATGTGAAGAGGAACTCCAACAGGGCAAGAAAAGAAAAAAAAAACCCTCAGCCAGTACAGTGCACCCAACAGAAAAGAGAGAGAAAAGGGGGCAGAAGGGAGGGACCGAATACTGCAACAGTGAAAATTAGGATCTCTACTGTTACAGATAAGATCTTACAAAACTGTACTATGTTCCTCCTTATCACTATTACAGTATTAACTACACGTGGGAGATTACCAAAGCTACTGTAAAGGATGGGAGGAGGAAGGCAGAGAGGAACCCTCCACAAGCCCATGAAGAACAGCCCAGGCAAACCCTGCCCTGGCTCTGGAAGTGACATAAACTTATAATTTTTACTAAAAGTGTGGACAGAGGACCAAGTAGTAGCTTGTAGAATGTATCTCTAAACCCTTGAAGAGAGCTCAGGAAGAGGCTTATTGCTCTCATAGAATGACCTCGAACTGAAGCTGAAAGCTGTTTACCATGAAAGGAATAACAAAAAGAAATGGCCTTAGAAATCCAGGAGGAGATGGTTTGGTTAGAAATTGCCAAACCCAATGTCCTGGTATTGAAAAAGGGGTACTTATCTGTTAATGGCTCTGTAGAAACCAACGCAGCAAAATGCATTCAGACGGACATTCAGCTGTGGTGTTTGGACAGGTGGCAAAAGCTCTGAGTATTGGGTATGTGTACATCACCTTTATGCCCTATGACTGCTCAGGAGCACACATCTTTGATATGATGCTGGTAGGATGTAAAGGCTTTGATATACTAACCAGACATTTTTATATCCTTGGAGGGAAATCCTACATGTAATGATTACTGCAACAGTGACAAGGAAGGACACTGCAACACTCATACTTAACAAAATAATTTAACCAAGTTTAAGTGCCTTCACAGTCGACCTAGATTAATTCAATCAAAATATCAAACAACTTGAAACATGACAATTACTTTTGTATGTCCTCCTTACCAACAGTGCTATACATCTGTATACGTGCTGTCATACACTAATGCACCTTAATCTCATTATACCTCCATGGTCAAACACTATAACACGAAATTATCCACATCTTAAAAATATATCTACATCTTATCCTCTATAATCTTGCATACTATTTCACTTAATATTGTTTATTTTTTTTAATCCCTTACAAGGGAGGCAATATGCACTAGTAAAGTCCTTTCCACGCTAATCATATCTTCAATACCCAGCAAACAGGCTACTAATACCAGGTCTGCTATCAAAAGCTAAACTGCTAAGGCCACATTCTACTGCCCTGTCACTCCTAACAATGTAATAAAATATAAACATTAAAAAAAATGAACATCCGTTTTCAGTTTGCCAGATTCAGTCCTCACAGCAATATGACCACTCCATAACTAATAAATTACCTATAAAAAATAGAAAATATATTTATGTATGTATGTACTTATTCATTACTTTATTTAGATTTACTGACTGGAATAGAGTGCTGTTCTACAAGGACTTTTTTCAGGCTCAGCCCCAATGTAAAAACACAGTACAATGGAAGACTTACAAATCATTTTTACAAGTAGAGATGCAAGCACAACACAGTGACAAAGGTACACTTACAAAGTGCAATTACAACAAACACACAGTGGTAGTTAGATATTTACAATGCACATGTACATACAACTACAATGAGCGCACATCTGTGCAAGAGGCTTTATACAAGTTACATGAAAACAGAGTAAGTTTCTGGAGTATTGGAGATAGAAAGACATTGTCATGATTGGGGTATAGTAGAAGGAGACAGTCTCACCATTGTACACAGAGGTGATGCAAGTAATTAACACAGACTTTGTGGTCAGGAAACAGTCCCTCCAATCCATATTACCAATTTCTTTTCTTGTTTCAATTTATTCTTCAAAATATACACAGGTATTCCTCCCCCGACCCACCTCTGAGGACAAATCACTAATCACTCATGTAGCTTTTCCAACTCAAGTTGCTAATTTTCAAGGAAACCAATCAACTCTTCACCCCCAATTCATCTAACTGGCCAAATCATCCATTATTACCACACTGGCCTGCTCCTCAGCCACAGCCAAACTAAGCTCAACAGTGAAGACTGTATCACTCTCCTGTCCAGCTACATGACCTTTACAAGTTGAACGATCTAGCCTTTATTAACAAAAAGGCTCAATATCTTAGATAAATGCATATCAGTATATCATTCTAGGTCAGTTCCACTAACCACTGACACACATTTTCACCACAGACACAGACTACCTAAACAGTCACAAAAACACACTACTGAACATCAATCCCAGAAGTAAACCTAAAATACTTTTTCAGTCAATAAACTGCTCATACATCAAACCAGTACCTGCAACACATATGCTCTACAACAACATAAAGTAGAAAATACATGACCCACTACCTAAAACAGTAAATTAAAACAGATGTAGAAAACCAAATAAAGAGAATATACACAATGTGCATATTGTAAAAGCAACTGCTTTATATGGTAGCCTTTGCCCCTATCCACCCAAATATCAGGACTCTGCCCCCACAGCTCCTTATCAATACATACTAATGACACTGTTACACATCTGCATCCAGGGTTGCCAGACATCCCTATTTGACCGGGATTGTCCCGGGATCAGCAGCCCGATCCAGAGTCCTGCACTGCCGGTTTAAATCCCGTCGAAACACTCTGCTTTTTTTTTTTTTTTTGATTGGCCCGTATACCGGCATACGGGCCAATCAAAAATCGGTAAACACGAGCTGCTTGTGTTTAATGCGGAACATCAGGCAGTTCTGCATTAAACACCACTCGTTTTTCAAGTTTTTTGATTGGCTCGTATACCGGCATACAGGCCAATCAAAACTCGCTAAACATGGAGCTGCTCGTGTTTAATGCGGATCAGGCAGTTCCGCATTAAACACAGCTCCATTATTCGAGTTTTTTGATTGGCTTGTATACCGTCATATGGGCCAATCAAAAATCACTAAACACGGAGCTACTTGTGTTTAATGCGGAACTGCTTGATGTTCCATATTAAACAGAAGTAGCTCCGTGTTTAAAGACCTTTTTTTTTGGTCCTCACTTTGTCCCTACCCAGCCAGTCAGAAATCTGGCAACCATGTCTGCATCTGAAGTGAATCCTTTATGTGTTACTGTTGACAAATCTCAAGTTGACTAGGGGACTTCTAAGATGGCTGCATACTGATCCGCATCTTAATTTCATCTCTCCCAGAGTAAAAATGGAGCTCAAGAAAAACAGGCCTGTGGGATTGTCAGCTTGGGTAAAATTCAGTTACTGGCTACTAAATACACTGCCTGGATGCCAGCTAAATAGAAATTTGGAAAACTTTAAAGAAAATCAACCAGAAAGGGTAAAGAAAAAACAATGACTGGGAAGAATCCTGCAGCTGTTCAGCAAAAAGCAAAGCAAGCGTCAGCTTTGGTACAACAAATGACGTCCAATAGTTTAGAGGAAAAAATAAATCAAAATGTACTCGGAGACAATTAAAATAAAAGAAACATTGAAGGAGTATGTCAACTCAAATAAAAGGCTGAAAAATGAGACATTTTAGCAAGCAATTCAGCTGAAATTACAAAACAGCAAAAATGTCTGGGTATGAGACTTCTCAAAAAATAGTTGAATTACAAGACAAAGCAAGCAGAGAAACTTGAGATTTTCTGCTGTACCACTGAAACTGGAAGAAAGTACAGCTGTGTAATAACTTATCATAACAGTAGATGTTCTACTAATCACTGCTGCAGTATTCAAAACAGATGGGCATTTATCACTGACATCTGGCCTGGGTACCAAAGCCTAAAACTTCCCAATAGCATATACCCAACATATTGGGGGCACAAGTTTCTTTGGAGTTTCAATGCAGAATCCTTTTTAAAAATTGATTGACCTCAAGCCTGGACATAACAGCTGGACTGAGAGGAAGACAGGCTGAGATGGCTAAATGATGGTTTTAATAGAAGAACAAGTCAAACTGCTTTTCATGAGCTCGCGTAAATAGGATAAAGCAAGAGGAACCTCTAATTGTATATGATCCTGATTGTTAGTTTGACACCATACTGAAAATCTCCTCCATTTGTCTATGTGGAATTTGTGTGTGGTGGGTCTGCATGCCTCCTAGAGATACTGAAGCATATCCTCAGAAAATTGGTGCCTGGAAGGGACCAGAATCCTATCCTTCATAGGCTTAGGTTGAGGGATGACAGGTTGGGGTGGAGCAATAAGCCTTACTGTGCTATTATCAGGTCCATTTTGTGGGGGAGCTTGTGGTGATGGTCCCAGCTAAAGTGATAGAAAAGGGGGAACCAATGATGCCTTGGTCAAAAGTGAGTCGCCAATAGAACTTCTGTTTTTTTTTCTGTTTGGATCTTTAGTAGAAAGTTTGGTAGCAGAGGAAGTGTAAAGGCATAAAGAAGCTTCCCTGTTTACAGAAAAGATAAACCATCTGTTGTCCAAGCCAAGGAGCAAGGAGCCTTGGCTCTTGCACTCTGAGACAAATAAGTCTCTCTGTGGTGTTCCCCACCTGTGGACAATGTCTTGGAAAATCTGTCTGTTGAACATCCATTTGTGAGGTGTCCTTGATGGACCTGTTAAGAAAGTCTGCCAGGATGCTTGTCCTTGGATGGAATGTATACTGCTTGAAAGCATATGCCCGCCTTGATGGCTAGGTACCAAGCAGTCTGAGCCAACTCAGTTTCCTCCTTGCTTGTTTAGTACTACATGACAGCTGTGTTATCTGTAACTAATATTATAGGTCCGGGTTTCCAGAAGTGGGCAAAGACTTGTAAGGAATGAGCATCTCGTCTCTTTCAGGTTGATGTACTGTCCCTTGAGGTTGGACTGCCAATAAACCTGGACATTGTGGATTCCTGTCCATGACCCCAAGCCTTGTTTGAGGCGTCTGTGTACAGCTCATGATGTGGAGTCTGTACCTTGAAAGGCAGGCATAAACTGAGATTCGCCTGTGCCAAATACCATAGGATCTCCTTCTTGAGAGAAGGCATAAAAGAGATGTTTGAGTCTCCAAGGGCAAGAGTATTGAGACCATACATTTTTCAGGTACTACTGAATTTTCCCAACATGCAACCTGGCTAAGGAAAGCATTGGTATTGCCACCATGTAACCTAGCGTTCTGAGAATCTCCCTAACTGAAGTATACTCTGAGGCACTGCACCTTTTCCTGGAACAATAAGACCTGCATGTTTCTTATGCTTAGAATACAGCCCAAGAGAACTAGGTCTTGAGTGGGTTGAAGGGAAGATTTTTTTTTTAATTGACAGTAAACCCTAGTTGCAGGAAGAGGGTGATTGTGAACTTAAGATGCTGCAATAAGGCATGAGGTGAAGAGTCCTTGATAAGCAGATCATCTAGACAGGGGAATATCTGTATTCCCCAGAGTCCTGTAGAAGGTTATAACTGGGGCCAGGCACTTTGTGAAAACTGTGAATGCCACAGTAAGCCCAAAAGGCAAGAAGTAAACTTTAAATGTGATGAGCCAGTAGAGAATCTCAGGAATTTCCTGCAAGAAGGGCATATGTGGATATGCAGGTAAGCATCCTTCAAATGCAAATATACTAGAAAGGCCTGTAGGAGGATAAAAGGGAGAGGGGTCCAAAGAGACCGCATTTTGAAAATGGGTAGTGAATACATGGAAGACTATAAAGCATCAATCACATTTGTAAAATATGGCTTTACAAGAAAAAGTGACTGGACTTTTGTTAACACTGTTAGGTAAACTGCAAAGTATATACTTTATGTTATTAAGGTTTAGAAGGACACTCCAGGGAAAAAAGAAGCAACTGTAAGTAAAACACATTTTGCTCTTAGTATTTGTATACAACATTTTATTACATAAACTGCATTCTACATCGTAAGGCAACTAAAGCAACTTATGTACAGTGTGCAGTCAGGGGTATTTTAAATATGTTTTTTTCAAGGACTGTTGTGCGTTGCCACCCCTCCGTTTTTTTTCCGGAGTGCCCGGAAATCAGTAGGGCACTCCGGTTCTTGCTTTCGGAGTCCGGAAATAGCGACGTCAGGCTCGTCAGCGCGTATTTAAAAAAAAAAAAAAACATTCCCGTCTTGGACTCTCGTTAATTGGCTGCTTGCTGCAGACGAGGCTCGTACAGCAAGCAGCCAATCAACATGTAGAGTTGCAAGTCAAATCCCCGCAAAGCCCGTGAAAATTACTGCATAAAAAGCGGCGCTTCAGCTTCTAGTTTTACCTTTTACTCTGTACTGTAAAAGGTGGTGCTTAAGATCTGAAATTTCTTGGACGTCTTCGGTGGATTGCTGGTTCATTAGCCCTGCTGCCTGGAAGGATTGCCTGCTGCCTGGAAGGATTGCCCTAGCCCTGCTGCTTGCCTTGCTTGTTGGAGTCTTGCCCTGGAGGAGAAGTGCTGTGGACTGGCTGACTGGGTGGTGGTGTGTTCCTCTGCTTGCTGGCCCTTTAGCTGCCTGTTCTCTTCTGCCGCTGAGAGCTTGTTTAAGTAGCCCTGCTGCTGATTTTTCTGGAGGTAAGTGGAATTTTTTTAATGGATGAATTCTTTGGAATTAAGGTAGATTTTCAAAGATTAGTGTGACAAGGGGAATGAAATATTGCCAGCACAGCTAATAGTGAATTTTTTAAATATTAAATTTATATTAATTCACTAGCTGTTCTGGCACTATCTCATTCATTGATGGTGACAAAATGTGTATAACTGTATCTAGATGTTCAACATGTGGTGATTATTAACTAGAACAGTTTCTAATCTGGTTTTGGACTTGGTTGCAGTGAATATATAATGACTTCATGATTTGTATAAGATGCTTGGACTGTAGATCTGTCTTTTCTTGTCTGTCATCACCGTGATGTTTACACCTTGACCTGTGTTTCTTCCTAGGGTGTCTGTCGTACAGTCTTCATATTATAGTGAGGCTTAAATGTAGCTTTTTGTCTAGTTTGTCATCACAACTGTTTACCTTTTATCTGTGTTTTCTAGGGTATACCGTCTATACCAAAGCTTAGCTCATTTGATGTTACACTGAATATATGATTACATGATTTGTATAGGATGCTTGGACTGTAGAACTGTCTGTTCTAGTCTATCATCACCGTGATGTTTACCTTGACCTGTGTTTCTTCCTAGGGTGTCTTTCTAGGGTGTACAGTCTTCGTATTATAGTAAGGCTTAAATGTAGCTTTTTGTCTAGTTTGTCATCACAACTGTTTACCTTTTATCTGTGTTTTCTAGGGTATACCGTCTATAGCAAAGCTTAGTTCATTTGATGTTACAGTGAATATATGATTACATGATTTGTATAGGATGCTTGGACTCTAGATCTGTCTTTCTAGTCTGTCATCACCGTGATGTTTACCTTGACCTGTGTTTCTTCCTAGGGTGTCTTTCTAGGGTGTACAGTCTTCGTATTATAGTGAGGCTTAAATGTAGCTTTTTTGTCTAGTTTGTCATCACAACTGTTTACCTTTTATCTGTGTTTTCTAGGGTATACCGTCTATACCAAAGCTTAGTTCATTTGATGTTACAGTGAATATATGACTACATGATTTGTATAAGATGCTTGGACTGTAAAACTGTCTTTTCTAGTCTATCATCACCGTGATGTTTACCTTGACCTGTGTTTCTTCCTAGGGTGTCCAGTCTTCGTATTATAGTGAGGCTTAAATGTAGCTTTTTTGTCTAGTTTGTCATCACAACTGTTTACCTTTTATCTGTGTTTTCTAGGGTATACCGTCTATACCAAAGCTTAGTTCATTTGATGTTACAGTGAATATATGACTACATGATTTGTATAAGATGCTTGGACTGTAAAACTGTCTTTTCTAGTCTATCATCACCGTGATGTTTACCTTGACCTGTGTTTCTTCCTAGGGTGTCTTTCTAGGGTGTACAGTCTTCGTATTATAGTGAGGCTTAAATGTAGCTTTTTTGTCTAGTTTGTCATCACAACTGTTTACCTTTTATCTGTGTTTTCTAGGGTATACCGTCTATACCAAAGCTTAGTTCATTTGATGTTACAGTGAATATATGACTACATTATTTGTATAGAATGCTTGGACTGTAGAACTGTCTTTTCTAGTCTATCATCACCGTGATGTTTACCTTGACCTGTGTTTCTTCCTAGGGTGTCTTTCTAGGGTGTACAGTCTTCGTATTATAGTGAGGCTTAAATGTAGCTTTTTGTCTAGCTTGTCATCACAACTGTTTACCTTTTATCTGTGTTTTCTAGGGTATACCGTCTATACCAAAGCTTAGCTCATTTGATGTTACAGTGAATATATGACTACATGATTTGTATAGGATGCTTGGACTGTAAAACTGTCTTTTCTAGTCTATCATCACCGTGATATTTACCTTGACCTGTGTTTCTTCCTAGGGTGTCTTTCTAGGGTGTACAGTCTTCGTATTATAGTGAGGCTTAAATGTAGCTTTTTTGTCTAGTTTGTCATCACAACTGTTTACCTTTTATCTGTGTTTTCTAGGGTATACCGTCTATACCAAAGCTTAGTTCATTTGATGTTACAGTGAATATATGACTACATGATTTGTATAGGATACTTGGACTGTAGAACTGTCTTTTCTAGTCTATCATCACCGTGATGTTTACCTTGACCTGTGTTTCTTCCTAGGGTGTCTTTCTAGGGTGTACAGTCTTCGTATTATAGTGAGGCTTAAATGTAGCTTTTTGTCTAGCTTGTCATCACAACTGTTTACCTTTTATCTGTGTTTTCTAGGGTATACCGTCTATACCAAAGCTTAGTTCATTTGATGTTACAGTGAATATATGATTACATGATTTGTATAGGATGCTTGGACTGTAGAACTGTCTTTTCTAGTCTATCATCACCGTGATGTTTACCTTGACCTGTGTTTCTTCCTAGGGTGGCTTTCTAGGGTGTACAGTCTTCGTATTATAGTGAGGCTTAAATGTAGCTTTTTGTCTAGTTTGTCATCACAACTGTTTACCTTTTATCTGTGTTTTCTAGGGTATACCGTCTATACCAAAGCTTAGTTCATTTGATGTTACAGTGAATATATGACTACATTATTTGTATAGAATGCTTGGACTGTAGAACTGTCTTTTCTAGTCTATCATCACCGTGATGTTTACCTTGACCTGTGTTTCTTCCTAGGGTGTCTTTCTAGGGTGTACAGTCTTCGTATTATAGTGAGGCTTAAATGTAGCTTTTTGTCTAGCTTGTCATCACAACTGTTTACCTTTTATCTGTGTTTTCTAGGGTATACCGTCTATACCAAAGCTTAGTTCATTTGATGTTACAGTGAATATATGACTACATGATTTGTATAGGATGCTTGGACTGTAGAACTGTCTTTTCTAGTCTATCATCACCGTGATGTTTACCTTGACCTGTGTTTCTTCCTAGGTGTCTTGGGTATATAGCAAGGCTTAATGTAGTTGCTTTTCTTTGGGACTGTCAATGTGAAATATCTCATATGGTTTTGAGCTTGTTACAGTGAATATACACGGGATATTTTCTAATGTTTTGTTGTGTAGATATTTAAGTTTTGAGACTACTTAAATATTTATTTAGTGACACTGGGCCACTACCTTGGCATTGGTCAAACTAGCAATGTTTATTTCTATTGCACAGTAAGACTGAACACACTTTGTTAGGGCCTTAAAGTTGCTTATAAGGAGTAGCTGGCTGATTATGTTGTAGTCTGGGGAAAAGGGGGGCATAGTTAGTAAACTTGTGCCAGCCTTTCCCTTGTGTATATAAATCAGACCTCAAGTGTGTCTCAACTGCTTTAGCAGGGGCCCAAAGCACTGTTTGATAAATAGGGTGCTGGAGGTCTTCACTTGGCCACTATGCTCAACTCTAACTGTGCCAGTGGGAGGAGGTGGTGGTGAGGATCTGGAGTGGAAAAGGGGAGAAACCAGCCCCAAGTTGACTGGTCTCTGTGCTTTGCACTTAATATGGGGTGTTGCATCTGGAATTGTGGGGCTACGGAATTCATCTTTATGTCTGCCCATACGGTCTCTTATCATTATGCAAGTTATTACTGTTGCAGCCAGAGGGTATTATGATTGCTGAGTTACATATTTCATGTTTATCATTGTGTCGGCCCACACTATGTCCTGTTTGTCTTTATGCAAGTTATTACAATTGTAGCCAGAGGGTATGATTGCTGAGCTGCCATGTATTTCATCTTTATCTTGTCAGTCCACAGTATGCCTGAACTTTCTTGCTGTGTTCAGACTCAGCTGGATAACGTTTGCGCTGGGTTCTACATAAAAGTAGAGGGTCTTAATTTGGTGCATTGCTGTAGTGTCTGACCCATGTGTTTTACACACAGTTGAATGCCTTCTGTGCATATTCTGCTGTCACACCAGGTTCATGTGTAACAGCTGCAGAAAGTCCCTCAGACAGGAGTTGCTTCTGCCTTTCATTGCTTTAATTTTTCATGAGGAGTCTCATTTTTTTTCCCTATACCAACTTGGTATTACTATGGTGTGAAAGTCTGGAGATTCACATGTGAATGTGAACTCTGGCTATTGGCTACTGACTGACACAGGCCCCACCAGGCACTGGTGTTGGTCACAAGTGTTTTGATTTTCTATTAATAGCTGTTTTGGTTTATTGTAGTGTTGAGCAAGGATCCTACAGGAATCATGTTCAGGAAAAGGTCAATGGATCATCAAGAAGAGGCTGAAAGCGTCTCCTAAGAGGTTTTTCTGCAGTTATAATAAGGTGTGGGAGCAAAGCTACTCATGGGTGCGACCTATTCCAAATGCAGATGCCATGGCAAAGTGCACATCCTGTGGAACAACTGTCACTGTAAAATGGGATGGGGAAAAGGCATTGAAAAGCCATCAGAAGTCAGACAAACATCATCAAAGCCTTCAGCTCCAGAGGCAGAACCTCGTAATGACCAAGTTTATTCAGCCACATAGTGTAACCAGTGAAGCTTCCAAAGTCACTGCAGCTGAAGTGACAGCAGTCTATCATGGGAGTGAAACATGGTCACTCATATGTATCCATAGATTGTGGAGGTAAGCTGGCACCGACGGTCTTCCCTGATTTTACTTTGGCTTCGAAATTCACCTGTGGGAAGACAAAATCTGAGAGTATTGTCATGAATGTTCTTGCACCTCATTCAGAGGAGCTCCTTCTGCAGGAACTTGGCAATTCCTATTTCTCAGTGGGATCAGATGCATCCAATAAAGGGAACAGAAAAATGTTCCCTTTAGTTATTCAGTACTTTACTCACACCCATGGCACACAACAGAAACTCCTTGATTTCTATGAGGATCATAACGAAAGTTCTGAATGTATCTTTACTAGAATAAAGGACATCCTTGTGCATAAAGGACTCAAAGTACAAAACATTGCTAGCTATGCTGCAGACAATGCCTCAGTCAATTATGGAAAGCACAAGTCTGTTTTTAAAAGTTTGAAATCTGAGGTGCCTCACATCATTGCAGCAAACTGTTTATGCCATGTAATACATAACTGTGCCAAGCATGCAAGCAAGGCCCTTGCAAAGTTTGATGTGGAGACTCTGGTTTTGAAAGTACATAGTGAGTTTTCAGCATCTGCTAAAAAATGGCACTGTTGAAAGGCTTCTATTCTTTCCTAGACCAGGACTTTAAGGAAATAATGCAACATGTTGCAACAAGGTGGCTGTCTTTGTTCCCAGCTGTGGCAAGGCTGGTAGAATGTTGGCCTGCTATTAAAAGTTATTTTATTAGTCAAGGGCCTGAGGACTGTCACCCCCTTATCTGGAAATTTGTGGAGGCCGATGAGGATGGCATCAGTGGGGATGTGTCTGAGGCAGAGTGCTACATACATTTCATGCACTACATCCTGCAGGTATTCCACAAGTCTATAGCAAAACTTGAAAGTAACACTCTCTGCTCCAGAGTTGTACACCGTGATGAAAAGTCTAAAAGATGAGTTGCAGAGAAGGCTAGATGACCAGTTCTTTGGTACTAAAGTTTCATCTGCCTTACAGCACTTTACTCCAGCTGTCGCACAGCAGGTCTGTAGGACCTTCTGTGATTTTTACAGTAAAGCACTTTGTTACCTACAGAAGTGGTTTGACTATGATAATAGTCCCTTTAAAGCTATGCAGGGTCCTCAGCCTCCAACATCCTGTAACTTGGCCAGAACTGCGTACAGTTGCAGACCTCTTCAAATTGGATGTGGACATTGAAGCACTTTACTCAGACTACTGTACTTTAACTGCTGCATTGCCAGCCCTGTTACAGATGACAGAGGCATCTGTAAGTGATCGCTGGGTGACTTTTTTAGTAAAGCTCCAGACTGCAAGCCACTTTACAGACTGGTGCAGTTTGCTCTTTCAATCCCCCCCAGCAATAGCTTTGTGGAAAGGGTTTTTTCACTTATGGGGAATGCGTGGACTGATGTAAGAAATAGAATGCTTGTGTCACTTGTGAAGGCAGAGTTGCAGGTCAAGCTAAACTTTAACATGAGTTGTTCGCAATTTTATTCATTTGTGAGAAATAACCAGCCATTACTTGAGGCTGCTAGATCAAATGCCAAATATAGCTTCAAGTATAAGCAATGATTTCTAGCAAAACTGAATATACTTTAAACAGTTGCTTTTCTTTTACTATTGTGTGTGGTGAACACTTAATGTACTGCTTTGAATGAACTGGTGTTTTTAATATCTAATTGTATTTCCATTTTAGTACTACCTGTGATATGAGACTTGGGCTTAGTTTTCCCATGCTTGTGTGTGATGTACTGTTGTATGTAGTGAACCTTTTGAAGTATTGCTAAATAAAGTTTTTTTAATTTACTTTTGACTCGTTGCACATTTTTCTACTTATTGGTAACTGTATGTGATATTAAAGACTTATGCTGAAGGGTACTAGAGTAAAGGGGTGTGGCTATTAAAAGGAATGGGTGTGGCTTGATTGTACATGGGGCGGGGCTTGTTTGTCAGGAAATGGCACAGTAGAAAGGTGGCAACCCTACTGTTGTGTGTGTTAAAGATATTAAAGTACGCAAGCACTTTTTAGTTGCATGAAATAGACACTTTACAGTATAACAGAAGAAGAAATGCTGGACAAATGCAAGTTTAAGTAAATATAATGCTGTGATCTTGGTCTGCTGGGTTGGGGCGTAAAAGTGTACTGATTATATTATATGTACATTAAAATGATGTTTTCCCTTGTTTTTACAAGGATGGATATCTAGATTAATGTCCTTGGCCTAAGCTACACAAGTGTTTTTTGTAAACAAACAGGCTTGCAAAATAAGACAAAATGGTAAAAGCCATGAAAAATGCTAAGTTTCTTGCATCTACAAATATATTAGCATGTTTTTTTTTCCATTAGCAAATGCTCTCAGTGGGACACAAATCTGCAGCTGGGGGCAGTTGGCTAGGGGAATTCTGTACATTCTTTTCTTTGTGAAATTTACAAATATTACATCACGCAGCTGCCAAGCTGTTAGCTGTGTTTTTTTTCTAATTGCCAAGTACTTTTACATGGAGACAGGCTGTCTGTAAGTGCAAGCAAATAATCTTGAGTTTTGAGCATTCTTTGCTGGGGAAATGCATAACTTAAAAGATACAACGGCAAGCAGTTCATTGAAAATTAAGATTGAAATTACAGGAAGTGAATAAGAGATTGTAGCCTCATCAGTGGCCTCAATCATACCTCTCAACCAACCATATTGAATTCCTCGGTATTTGCTGATTTTGAGGGTAAAATAATAGGGTGACATGAATTCCCGACTGGCCCCTTTAATTCCCGATTTTTGTTAAATTTTTTTTTTTTTTTTTTAACGCCTGCAACTTAAAATTTTTATCTGATGTCACCACACATCGCCAGTATACAGGGACATGCATGTGGCATCAGCTCAGCTTTGTCATGAGGCAGACTGTCTACTGGATTCGGTTGGTTGATAATTTGAACTGGAGGGAGTATAGAGTAGAGTGCAGCTGTCCGTACAACTTAAGTTTGCCATCTGCAGAGTTCCCCCACTGCCCATTCTTATTTGTAGGAAGGATGAGAATAAAATGAACTTTTTCTGATGGCTCAGCCTCCTCCAAGTATGTAATCAAAAAAGAATTAAAAACAAATGTAGTTGTATTTAAGCGGGCAGATTGTCACTGTCCGAGTTGATAACTTTTTAGGATCTTGTGTTGTGTAGAATCAGCAACCTGACCCTGTCTACTAACTATGTGTGTGGCCTTCCTGGCATGGTTAATTCGGTTTTATTGTTCCGACCAAGGAACCATGCTCTAATAACTATTTTGCAGAGTCTGTTCTTACAAAAGTACATCATGGAATAAGGCTTTTGTTGTATGGAGCAAAACTGAGATTGTTACACAGATCATAAAGTTGTGGCCGTAAGTTTCCTAACTTTATTTCCTGTTTAAACTCTGAGACGAGTAATGAGAGCTGTGGACTATTCTGAATGAAGGACTTGAGTTTTTGATAAGTTTGGTCAGCAAACATTATTCAGCAAATGACATGGAATAAGGTTGTTGTTATATGGAGCGAAAATGAGCTTTTTACACAGATCATACAGTTGTGGGTATAATTTTACTAACTTTATTCTCTGTTTAAACTCTGAGACTACTAATGAGAGCTGTGGACTATTTTGAATGAAGCATTTTTGTGTTTGATAAGTTTGGTCAGCAAATGTTATTCAGCAAAAGAAACATTATTCCAATTTGCTTGTATATGCTGGGGCCGCTATAATAGGGCGCCTAAGGTTTTAAAAGTCTTAAATGTAGCAGCTGCCTTAAGTGCATGGCGTTAGGGGTTGCACGGAGTGGAGACCCATAGCACAAAGGGAAGTGAATGTTTACTGCTTAACTTGGACATCTAGTAAAGTACGGTGTGCAGAAAACCCTAATGACTGGTTTCTACATCCTACAGCATCACAGTCATTTATACTATGATCAGTTTTGAGTAAATGTTACTACAAAACAGCCAAGCAGAAAATAATTAATACATAGTCCAATGTAACACAATGTAAGAAAAAACGAACTTCAGCCGCCGTTGTCAGACTTGTTTCAGCTGTACCATAAAACAATCTGCGACTAATTCACTGTATTCAGACATATATTGCACATCACATCTAGCCAGATTTAGATTCAATAGTTGGAGAAAGAAAAAGTGAATTGATGTAAAGTGCTTCTGGGTCACCCCCTTTCCATTAAAGGGCAATTCTCTTTTATCATGTGTAGGGACTTCTAGCAGATACTGTGCTAAATTACTAAACTTTATCTTTAATCTTTTACAGTGGGATTCTTTAGTAGTAAGACTTCTGCTTTATATTAATCTCTGAACATAACGTAATGCTACAACTTTTGCTGTACTGCTTAATGAACAGATCTGCAGAAGATAATGTATTCCTTACATGGTTTGGGAAGGCAGCAGTCTGGATGTTAGGCATATGAATTCATATTGAGGCTGTGCTTTGGTTTTAGGGATGAGTGCAGTACATGTAGATGTGCAAGATGTATAGAATTGTCAGTGTGCATAGGCTGTGGTAACAAGGAAGAGGAACACTGAAGTTCACTGATGGTTCTTAAATTAAGCACTAATTAGAACAATGACATAAGTAGATAAGCTTCATTTGAAGACCATTCAAAGAACCAATATTGATGTACATCTGAATGACTGGATACTATAGAATTCATTTTCATTTCAGGGGTAGTTTAAAAATGGGAATTGGCTGAAGTGCCACTATAAGTGTGTATTTTGTTTCATTGCTTACTGGAAAAATGTTCAAAACAATACATTTAAAACTCACGCTAACAACTGTGCTGTATTATACAAGGAATATAATTTAAAACAATCAGGAAGGTGTAACAAAGAACACATGTATGTTTCATGCACAAGGGGCCTATGATTTGAAAACAACCCAAAAGTAATATTTATCCATCACTGGCCATTTTCTTTGAATGTGAGTGTCAAGGGCAGAGAAGTTTTATTGCCAAGTCTATTTTCATTGTGAGACTGTATTGCTTTGTTTAGCAGCTGTCTGTTAGTGTTTATGCTATAAAATGTAAAATAAAAGTTTTAAATGAAATCCAAATAATCATTGTAGAACTAAAGCAGTATGCACATTAGTGTTTATGGTAAATAAGGCAAAGTAGTCAAGTAATAGGATATTGGAATGGCTGCACGGGGGAGGGCTGTATATTGGGGTGCCCCATTCGACCATGATTTTGTGAGGGGGGAAGGGCAACAAACCCAAAGACAGCCCCGGGTGGCACAAACTCTAGCTACACCACTGATCAGTAGGCCATGGAAAATGACTTTTGGAGGTCCTAGCAAACTATAATATTATTTAGCTAACATTAGAATGTTGACTACCAGTAAATGCCCTACTTTTACCACAAAACTCGCATAACTGCAAGTCACCAAAAACAAAATCCTAAGGTTCATCATCTTCTCCCTTCCCAGTGAACATCATTGCTACACATTTCTGAAAAAATGGTTACCATTTACTACAGGGTCTCCGGGGGCCATATTTGGTTGTCTGTTCTTCAGTTTTCATTTGAAAGTTGGTATCCCACAACTCCATTGGTGTGGGCAGGGCTGCATAATTATGTATGCAAATTTATGATAATCAGCGTACAGATTTGTACCTATTTTTTCATGGGCCTTTGTCCAGATTTTTAATGTTTCCAGGTTGAGAGGTATGGCTTCAATACATTGATGCATTTAACACAGCAATGCACAATTTAGTTTTAGTTAAAGGTAGCCAGTGCACTTTTCCTTAGAGCTTACAGTTTTCTGAAAGCACAAGGGCTGCTTTTCATATATGGGATGAAAACAGAGATAAGCAAAGAACAGTCAACAAACCTTGCAAATGGGAACACAAGCTGTAACGTGCTTTAGCATGAGTAACCGTAACGTTAGATTAAGAAATGCCTGTGGTTGCAGCTGTTGATTTGGGACCATTGTTCCTATCTGAAGGGTTAAACATTAGTTTTTGAAAATGTACATAGTTTTGTGTGTTTGTTCTAAGCTGATAGGAGTGTTCTGAAGAGAAGTATTTAGTTTTTATTTTTGAGGGTTTTCATTAAAGCAAAAAGTCTTGAAAAATTTTACATAGGTTTAAATGGAAATGACAAAAAACAACTGTAAAAAAGAACAACCTGCCAAACAATTTGTAAGACAAATCTGGAAATATACATTCAAAAAACTGTATAGTATAGTAGGTGGAAACAACATTTTTTTTACCATAAGGGCTACTGTAGCCATATTATCTTAGAGTGTAAATGACCTTGCAGGTATAGACAAAAAGGAATTAATTTTTAATTTCATTAAGAAATGCACAGTGCAAATAGTAATGCTATAGGAGTCACTATTACAAAGAAATGAGCATGGGAATTCGACAAAAACAGCATGTGTTAGGACTACAGAAAAGATATGTGGCCGAGCCAGGTATGGAAATAAGGTACATAAGGAAAGCTGGTGGTGGAATGCAGAAGTGCAGGAAGTAATCAAAAGAAAGAAGGAGTGCAGGAAGACGTGGGAGATTGAAAAGACTGACCAAGCTAGGAAGGACTACTGGTTGGCTAACAAAGAAACTAAGAAAGAAGTTGCAATAGCAAAGAATAGGGCATCAGAGGCACTCTATCAGCTTCTGGAAAGTGACTCAGTAAGGGGCACAAAGAAACTATACCAGGTTGCAAGGCAAAGACAGAAAGATAAAGAAGATAGTCAGACACCCTTCATAAGGGATTCCAGCAACAACCTGCTTCGCAGCCCACAGGACATCAAAGGCAGATTTAAGGAGTACTTCCAGCAGCTTCTGAATGAAGAAAACCCCACAGAAGCAGTACTGCCACAGAAACAGCCTACAATGAGAGTAGAAGAGGAGCCCAGCTTAGAAGAAGTAAGAACAGCACTAAGGAAAAATGAAGTCAGGGAAAGCAGCAGGCTCAGATGAGGTCACAGCAGATATGATAAAGATGCTGGGTGAGCTAGGGGAGAAATGGCTCCTGAGGGTACTAATTGCAGTGTGGAGAGAAAGGTGCATTCCAGATGACTGGAGAATAAGCATACTCATGCCAGTGTGCAAGAACAAAGGGGACATCCACAACTTTGGACAGTACAGAGGCATTAAACTCCTACCACATTGCATGAAAGTTCTAG
This sequence comes from Protopterus annectens, assembly GCF_019279795.1. Lineage (NCBI taxonomy): Eukaryota > Metazoa > Chordata > Ceratodontiformes > Protopteridae > Protopterus > Protopterus annectens. The sequence goes on along the minus strand of NC_056738.1, from coordinate 520,624,849 downwards.
AGAGGGTGATTGATAAATGGATACGCAGAATAGTAGAATGTAAGATGGGAGATGAACAGTTCGGATTCAGATCAGGATGCAGCACAATTGACCCGATGTTTGCATTGAGACAGATACTTGAGAAGAAACTAGAGAAGAGGAGAGAGTCAAACTGGGCTTTCCTAGACTTGGAGAAAGCATATGACAAGGTCCCAAGAAAGCTGATCTGGGCAGTACTGCAGTGGTTTGAAGTCCCAGAAACATTGGTAGAATTAGTACAGGCTATGTACAAGGACCCAGTGACTCAAGTACGAACAGTGTTTGGCCTCACTGAGGGTTTCCCAGTGGGAGTGGGTGTACACCAGGGTTCAGCTCTGAGCCCACTGCTGTTCATACTGGTAATGGACTACATCAGCAAACAGGTTGGAGGGGTCAGAGCAACAAAGCTGTTGTATGCAGACGATGTGGCAGTACAGGCAGACTCTGATCTAGAACTTTAGCAAAGGATAGGAGAATGGAATGCAAATCTGAAGGCACATGGGATGAAACTAAGCACAGATAAGACAGTGGTAATGGCAGCAGATTGGGGAAATCAGAAGAAGCTGAGAATAGAGATAGATGGGAAGATAGTGGAACAGGTAAACAGCTTCAAGTATCTGGGAGGAGTGGTTGAGGAGAAGGGTAGTCTGAATGAAGAGGTCAAAGCTAGAATTAGAGGGGCTGCAGCCAACAGGCATAGAGTATCAGGTGTAGTATATGACAGAAGAATGCCAAAGAAGCTAAAAAGTAAGGTTTACAAGACAGTGGTGCGACCAGTACTACTGTATGGCACAGAAACCTGGGCAGTAAAGGCAGAACAGTTGAAGAAGCTAGAGGTGATGGAAATGAAGTGCCTGAGAAAGGTGGTAGGATGCACACTGTGGGACAGGCGAAGAAATGAGGACATAAGAGCAGAAGCCAAAGTAGCTCCAATTGCAGAAAAAATCAAAGAAAACAGATTACGATGGTATGGGCACATGTGTAGAAAAGCAGAAGACAATCTGGTGAGGGAGATTTGGGACAGACAGGAAGAAGGTAAGAGGAAGCGAGGGCATCCAGCAAAGAGGTGGATGGATTGTGTGAAAGAAGATCTGTGACAGTCAGGCATGAGTGTTGAAGAAGGCAGGAGAGTGGCACTGAATCGAGAGAGTTGGTGACAGTTAATACGATACCCCGACCCCATGTAAATGGGAAAAAGGGGATGATGATAATGATGATTTGACAAAGAAAGGATTTCAGGATGGATATATAGCAGAATATCAGGGAGCAAAGGAAAACAGGAGTAAAAATACTGATTTCTAGAGACAGACTCCAATAGTGATAGAAGATGGAAAAAAGACAAACGCAGATTTGTGGTAGCAACGGGCTATTGGCAAAGGAGGAGGATTATGCTAGCATGTATTCATACTCCACCAAAAACTGCCATTATGGAGCTTAAGAACATTTTAAGAGAAATAATCAGCTTCCAGCAGGGAATGTTACTTACAGATGGGACTGAAACTTGATTTGCATTAGTGAATATGTATCGGGGGACCCAAAAGGGAAAATATAACAAAAGAAGGTAGATTTCTGAAGAAATTTATTAAATAATGGTCAATAACATGTGAATTCAGTAGTAAGAACTTGGACAGAATTTGCATATTCCCCAAGGTACAGTACCTGAGCTAGACTGGATAGAAATTATTTATTTATTTTACATTTGTTGACCAGGATAATCTGACTGGATATATGTCCATTTTCAGCGGAGACCCAGGGAGAAAAGCTCCAAGATAATAGTATACATTGAACATTTAGTAAATGCTAGTTTCAAGCAGATTACAGTCATAAGCAATACCAGCACTTAGTACATATTACCAAATTATTATAAAACACTTTACAAAACAGAACATTACTTTCAAAGTTATACATACATAACATTACATTCAGGTTTAAGACACACTGAGCAGCAGTTATACAATTGACCCTTCCTGAAATGGTGTGGTAGAAAAAAGCTAGACGTAGTTGAAGGTAAGGCACCCAAGTAATAAAGAGGTCACTAGTCGGGGTTAGTGCAAGGACATAACCAATGAGTTTTGAAGTATTTAAGTTTGTTTTGAATCGAGTTAGTGAGGGTTCTAGGGTCAAGTCAGCTGGGAGTCTGTTCCATGTTTTTCCAACAGAGTTAGCAGACAGAGAGTCCCCAGCTGAGTAGTTGGATTTGTATGTTTGAACTAGGAGTCTATTGGATGATCGCAGTGGCTGGGTGCTAGTGTAGGGACTGATAATATTTTTTAGTGCAGGTGTACTTTCTGGTTGGTAAAGGACTTTATGTGCCACTATTAGCTGGTTGAACTGCAGTAGGCTAGGCAGTTCAAGCCATCCTAGGTGATTTAGGTTGTGACAGTGGTGTGTCCGGTAGGCTGTGCCAGTAGCAAATCTGGCAATGTGATTATAGCAGGATGATAGTTTATTAAGATCTGTTTTATTGAAGTTGGAGAATAGAGGTGATGCGCAGAGAAGAGTTGATAATAGATGGGAATGGGCAATTGCAGTTCTAGCAAGTGGGGTAAGGAAAGCTTTGACTCTGTAAAGAGAACCAAGTTATTTATTCATGGCTTTGATAGTTTGATTGATATGCACATCAAACCTCAGGTTATCAACTATTACACCCAGTAGTTTAGTTTGGGCTTCTGGGGAGATGACAGTGCCACTGTTAGCGGTTATGCTGAATGATGGCGGGGGGGGGGTCCTGTGTGTCGGGGAGAAGAGGAGCAGCTTAGTTTTGTTGGGGTTTAGGATCAAGCGTTGATTGGAGAGCCATTTTTTCACTGTATTGAAGGTATTTTGCGTTGATGTGAATAGAGTAGCTGGTGAGGTGTCAGAAAAAATCAAGGTGGAGTCATCCGCATATTAAATGCAGGTAGCATCTGGGATGACTGAATGAAGGTCGTTGATAAAGATGGAAAAAGAAGGGGTCCTAGTTTCGAGCCCTGGGGGACTCCTAATGTGATGGGTAGGCAAGATGACAGCTTGTCCTGCCATAAGACTGCCTGTTGCCTGCCCGGCAGGTAGGATTGAAACTAGTGGAGTGCATGACTGTTTAAAGAGAAGGCCTTCAAGGTATTTATAAACAATTTGTGGTCAACCTTGTCAAAAGCCTTGAATAGATCTAGACAGAGTGCTGAGGATAGTTTGTTACTATTGCGGTTGTGGTTAATGACATTAGAGAAAGGGAGGAGGGCAAAAGTAGTACTGTGTTGTGGCTTAAAGCCATGCTGAAAGTTGGACAACAGCTTGTTCTGTGTGAGATAGTGCATGAGCTGTATGTGTACACACTTCTCCAGAATAGCTGTGGGTCTAAAGTTTGACAGTTCAGTGGAACTGCCTCCTTTATGGAGAGGTATGACATGGGAGATTTTCCATATAGCGGGTACGGTAGCTTCAGATACAGCTCTGTTGATCAAGATTGAGATGGGGTATGCTATGGTGTCAGCAGCCTTTTGCAGATAGTCTGCTGGGAGGAGGTCATCAGCCAGGGTGGTGGGTCTTAATTTCTTAAGTAGGGCATGAATAAGTTGAGTAGGAACAGGTTGGAAGGTGAAGTATGTTTGGGTACTGGGTGCGGCTGCATTAGAATTAGAGCCATTGGGAGAGAGTTGGCTGGCTAGAGACTGGACAGTCTCTGTGAAGAAGCTGTTGAAGTTATTAGCAATGTCTACTGGGGATTTTTGTTGGGAAGCTGAGGGGGGGTGGAGTGGCAGTTTGGCCTGGGTGGAGTAGCTTGTTTATTCCTGCCCAGAACTTTTGAGGTTTGTTTTGGTGGTTTTGCAGTAGATGGTAGTAATAGTTCTTTTTTTCTAAGGTTATGGATTGTTTGGTGTCATTCCTTAGCTGTCTGAATCTTAGTTGATCAAGTGGGGCTTTTGTTTTTTGGTAGGTGGCCCATGCTTTGTTTCTGAGTGAAATTTTGGTATTGGTATCTATAGAAAGCCACGGTGCAATATTAACTTTGTTTTTGATAGAGCGGCTGGGAGCATGGGAGTTAAGACTAGCAAGGAATTTGGTGTTAAAAGTATGCTACTGCTTCATCTGGGGGGGGGGGGGGGGGGAGACTTTTTAGTACTGACCAGTTGCATGCCTTAAGTTCATTTTGAAACTTGGTGAGAATAAAATTCTTGTTGTTTCTTAATGTTCTACAGGTGGGTTGGTCGGAGCAGTCTACTTTGACCTTGATTACATAGGTGAGACAGTGGTCACTTAGGTCATCAGACAAAGTGCCCGATTTATAGGATTGAACACGGGTATTGATGAGTATCCAATCTAGGGTACTTTTCATGTTATTGGGTTTTTCTGTCCTGGTGGGGGAGGTTATGATTTGACTAAATCCATAGAGGTTTATGTGGGTTGTGGGGGTTTCACCAGAGCAAGTGTTCCAGTCAATGCTGAAATCCCCAAGAAAGTACAGTTGTGTACACTTACCATAAATGTAGATGTTCGAGTGTATTCACAGTTGCAGTCATCACATTTGGGTTATTTGCCTGCAAGTAGCCCTCAGCTGGCCTGAATACCAGAGTCTTGGGATTTCTGCATCGGATGCTATCACTTCTTCCATGACATCAGGTCATCAGGGGTATAAAACATGCAGCCGACGCCATTACATCAGTTTTTCTCGCCCCAGATGTCAGATGCCTCCAAAATAGGAAGCAATTATATGGTGGAGAACACCCCCAGCAAAAAGCAAATACACATAGTATAAGATATGCCAAATCAAAAAGGATACGTGAAAGCAAAGACAATCAGGGGGCTGGAGGGAGGGTAACCAGGACTGCAACAGTGAATACACTCGAACATCTATATTTATGATAAGTGTTCACAACTGTACTATGTTCTTCATGTTTCACTGTTGCAGTCATCACAGTTGGGTTGATTCCCAAAGCTGGGGAAGGGTGGAGGTAGATTAAGAAGCATCAGGACTGGCAATCAGGCCCTGTGAGACTGCTGTGGCAAATCCAGCTTTGGATTTAGAAAAGATAGGCAAGTGGTAATGCTTGGTGAAAGTGTGTACAGAGCTCCAGGTTGCAGCTTCCAGGATGCCCCTGGTAGGGACTCCTCTGAGAAATGCAGTAGAGGTAGATGCAGCCCTAGTGGAATGTGTTCTTCTACCCTGTGGGGTAGGTTTTCCATGGTGCTTGTAGCAGAAATGGATGCAGTGTGTTATCCATTTAGATACAGTTTGCTTTGAAATGGCCTTCCCCTCTGCCTCTGCAGCAAAGCTGACTAGCAGCTGGTCAGATTTTCTGAGAGGCTTAGTCCTGTCCAAATAGAATCTAAGCTGTCTGTGCATGTCTAGAGAATGCAGTATCCTTTCCCCTTTATTTTAAGGATTAGGGGAAAAAAGTAGGCAAATGAATGGACTGGTTTAAAGCCACACTAGATACCACCTTGGGCATAAAAGATGGGTTAGTCCTGAGGGAAACCCTGTCCACATGGAAGATAATGAAGGGTTCCACTGACATAAGAGCCTGCAGTTCAGACACTCGTCTTGCTCAAGTGATGGCTAGAAGTAAAGCTGTTTTCCATGAGAGGAATTTCAACTCTGCTGTAGCAGCTGGTTCGAAGGGGGGAGGGGTGTAAGTTTTTCCAATACAAAGTTTAGGTCCCAGGCTGAGTGGGAGCTCTCCTGTGGGGTCTTAAATTTTTGGCCCCTCTAAGGAACTGTATTACCAGAGGATGAATGAAGAGGGGTGGGCTCAGTATTATAATGAGCTAAGATGGCAGAGGCATGAGTCTTATCTTAACTGAAGAGAAGGATAGGCCCTTGTGGAACATTTCTGTTAAGTAATCTAGTATATGAGGTAAGCTGGGCACAGTTGTCCCCATCCCTTGAGACTGGCTCCAGGAACAGCATCTTTTCCACTTTTCTGAATAGGATTTTCTAGCACTAGGCCTCCTTGACTCAAGAATGACATCCAGCACCTGCTTACTGAGGGTTGCTAGAGGTGAGTTCAGGGGATTAGCCAGGATGCAACGTTCAGGGTCTGAAGCTGAGGGTGCAGAATTTGGCCCCCCTGCTGGGACAGCAGGGAAGGGGTCTGAGGCAGGTGCCATGGTTGTAGCACTGTCAGACTGCACAAAAGAGGATACCAGTGCTGGCGTGGCCAGTCTGGTGCAATCAGGATTGTCCTTGGCTTGTCCTATTTGATCTTTAGTAGAATCTTCAAGAGGGGAGACAGGGGGGAAAGGCATAGACTGAGAGGCTTTCCCAGGAAAAGGACAGGGCATCCACCTTCCAAGCTTGGCTGTGGGGAGTTCTGGTGCAGTATTTGTTCAATTGATAGTTCTGAGGGGAAGCAAACAGGTCCACCTCATAGCCTAGTACCAACCTATGAACCTATCAGCCCTAGGGCCTATACAAGCCTAGCCATAACAATTCCCTGGCTATTTCTTCCCACACTATTTACTTCTCTGGACTCCTGTCTAACAGGGCAACTGACGTGATCCCCGGGGTGAATTTCCTTTCTCCCATCCAATCATCAAGGTTCCTTTTGAAGAGGGCCAAAGAGGCATTCTGCTTGACATGTATGGACAATCTATTCCAGAGTCTGGGGAGTCTCTGGGTCAGGAATCTATCCCTCCAGCATGTTTTGTTTATTGTGATGACAAGGTTTAGATCCCTGGAGTGTGCGGCTCTGAGGGATTGGGATTACTTTAAGTGTAGCATGTCCAACAGCTCTGGGTTTGACATGGCCTTGTATGATAAGCAGAGATCGCCTGTGAGTAGACGATATGCGACAGAGTATAGCTGGAGTTTTTTAAATCGGTCAGCATAGGGCATCTGCTTTAGGCCTATGATTCTTTTAGTGAGGTATTTCTAAGGCCTTTCCAGTTGTTGCAGATGTCTTGAGAGGTACATACCAAACTGGGCGTTATTTTCTATAATGGGTCTAATGAGGGATGAGTACAGTGGGACAATGACCTCCTTTTTTCTGGATGAAAAGCCCTTAGTGATGAGGTGTGCCACATAGAAGGAATTACATCGCCACAACAGTCAGGAAATATCGAAGGTGAGACCACTGTCCACCTGTGTCCCTAAGTCTCTTATCACACTTTCGGTGTTTAGTGTACTGCCACCTATATGGTAATTCACGGATACATGTTTTTTCCCCAAAGGTGATAACTATACATTTCTTGGCATTGAGCTTGAGCCCATGGCTCTGGAACCAAGCATCTGTTTCTGTAAGGCCCTTTTGTAGAGTATCCACGTCATTTGGGGATTCAATAATGGCTCCCAGTTTGCAGTCATCTGCGAACTTGGTTAGCCAGAGTCCCTTAGTGCTGGCCTGTACTTCAAAGAAGTAGATGCCAAACAAGAGCGGTCCCAGGACTGAACCCTGAGGTACTCCACTTGTCTGGAGCTGGATTTGGAGTTGGCTACTTTTACAGTGTGGGTTCTATCAGTAAGCCAGTTAGCAACCCATTGGGTGATGTAGGGATTAATTCCCAGCTTAGTAAGTTTATCTATGATTCCAGAGTGGGGGATGGTGTCAAAGGCCTTGGCAAGGCCTAGATAGGCTGTGTGGACCACCTTACTCTTGTCCATGGCTTTGGAGACTGATTTGAAGAAGTCAGTCAGTTTCAGGAGACAAGATCGGCCCTTCACGAACCCAAACTAGGTGGGATCCAGTGTTTGAAGGTTGCCAATGGCTTTGTTTATAAGTTCCATGATAATACGCTCCATGGTCTTGCAGATAAGGCTCGTCAGACTGATGCAACGGTAGTTTCCGGGATCCAAGGTGGATCCCCCCTTCAGGAGTGGGACAACTGTAGCTCTGCGCCACTCAGTGGGCAGGAAACCTGAGGTGAGGCTATCATTAAACATGACACTTAGGTGAGGTGCCAGTTCATATTGTAGTTCATGTAGTACACAGCGCAGGATGTCATCTGGTCCCATGGATGCTGTATTCTTAGCTTTAGAGAGAGCATTTTTTTACCTGTGTGGCCATTATTACTGGAATTTGGCAATCTTCTGGTATTGAGATGGGCCATTTAGGGGGCGAGAGGGGGATGAAGTTGGGGCACTGAATCCATCTGCCAGGATTTTGGCAATATCCTTGGGATTAGTATATTTAATGCCATTCTGTTTTAGCTCAGAGCAGATCTGAGCATTGCCATTTAGATTCTTGACATAGTTATAGAATGCCTTGTGGTTCTCTTTGGAATCTTTGGCAATGTTATTTTCGTAACTAGCTTTGGAGGATTTTATGAGGGATCTCAGTTTCTTACCGAGGCTGGTAAGGGAGTTTTTTGCATCCTGGGATTTTCCTCTTTTCTCCAAAAGTTTCTTCCTTTTGTTCTAAAGTTTGTTTATGGCAGGGGACCACCAGATTGGCTTCCTTTTTATGGATGAGAGCATCTTGGTTCTATTGGGGATGGCACGATTCATGCATGAGTGGATGTGCTCGTACAGTGCCTTAGTGTAGGATTCAGCAGTTGAACTTTCAGTTCCCATCTGCATGGGTGTCATGAAGTTTGTCACTTCTGACTTGAGTAGCATGAAGTTGGCTTTGGAGAAGTTTTTTATGGAGGTTTCCTTACTGGATGGTGGGGGTGGGATGTGGATGTTAAGGCTGATTAGCTTATGGTCAGACCTGACTAATGAGGGGGTGGCCATAGGTGTGGAGCATTGATTTCCCATGTTGGTAGTGACCAGGACTAGGATACTGGATCCCATGGTGGGACCATGGATTGGTTGATCCAGGGCATTGGAATTTATGAATTCCAAGAACCGTTGGGCAAAGGTGTTGGTACATGAGTAGTTTTCCCAGTTAATGGCAGGGTAGTTAAAATTCGCCCAGTATTAGGGTGTTTTGTTCTATCTTAATATTTTCCAGTATGTTTAGAAAGGTGTAGTGAGAATCTTGGGGTGTGTTGGGGGATCTGTAGCAAGCTACAATTTGGATTGCAGTCTTACCTAGTGTTTGTTGCACCTGGAGAATTTCAGATGCATTGTGTTGGGCAACTAACCTGGTGGTGTGAATATCCTTGGTGAATATTGACACTCCTCCACCTTTAGTGTTTCGGTCCTGGTTTGGTGGCCGAAAAGTGTGGTAAGAGTTGTAGCCTGGTATTGCAGGGGTGCTCTCTGGAGCCTTGAACCAGGTCTCATTTACTGCACAAACATCGATGTTCTCCATTTTTAGGAGTGCCTCAAGAGAGTGCATTTTGAGGCTTAGACTTCTAGCATTGAGTAGCATTACCTTCAGATTTTGCATGCTTGTACCTGTCATGGTGGAGGCTTTGTCCTTTGAACTTTGCCTAAAAAAGGCACTATAGGGGTGGCAAGAGCCTTAGCCAGTAACCTGAATCCCAGGGGCAACAGGTGCAGACCATCTCTGGCAAAGCATCGTGGTCTGTCGATCATGTCGTCCCAGGCAGACAGATACTGGATCCCCTTTGAATGACACCAGAAGCTTAGCCAATTGTTGAAATCAATCATTTTGTCCTTATATTGTGGTATCATTCTGGGCGAAGACAGGATGCTACTCAGGGCTAGGGTCATACCTGCCTGGGCCACATGATCTGAGAGCTCTTCCATGTTTCTTTTCATGTAGTCCAGGGAGGTACGTCTCAAGTCATTCACTCCAACATGAACAATGACAGAGTCATATTTGTACTTGTTGTGGAGTGACTTGAGTGCATGCGTTATGTGGCAGATCCTGGCACCCGACAGGCAGCTGACTGTAATTTTCTGCTTGTTCAACCTGGTGAGTGGGACATCAGTGTGCCGGACTATAGAGTCACCTATGACTAAAGTGTTAGGTACGTTGTCTTGCCTTAGGGGCTGTTGCTGGGTGGCACACTGGTGTTGTGAACTATGTGACACTTTGATTGTGATTGGTGTTTGTTTGCGTTTCAGCTTCAGAGGTCCTTATTGCTTGGGCAGGTTACAGTTAAGGGCCTCTGCACTTGTAAATTTAGTGTTGCTATATGTGGGTGCTGGATGTGTGGGTTTAGAAGGGTTATGTGATGCTTGAGGTGTAGTGTGGGTGTTAACCTTCTCCTCTTGGCTGTCTAGCACAATCTTGGGTGGAGAGAGCTTTGCTTCCATTTTGGCTATGTAAGTGCATCTCTCACAGGTTGTAGTGTTGGGTGGTAGGAGGAGAGGGTGGTCTGTGTACATGAGGCAATTGCTGTATTGCCCCAGTATGCCCAGATTCACCAGGTGGACAGGAGAAATCACCGGAAGCTGACCCTTGGACATGCCTAGTTTGGTGTTTTTTTTTTTTTGTAAAGTACAGGAGCTGTTTTCCCTTACCTTAGCAAGGTACTTTGCAATTATAGGCTGTTTAGTGCCTACTATTAATTTCTCCTTATTAACAATGAGAGTTGAGTGCTTGTATCAGTTTAAGGCTTCCTAGTGCTTTCCAGCAGGTATTAGAGCAAGTGCTAGTCACAGGGATGCTTAAAGGTAAGATGAAAAAAAATGCACACTGCAGTGTGCACTAGAGAAGTTAGATGTGAAAGTAGGTAACTTAAGTTTTACCTGTTTAAAAAGTTAAGGTTTAGTGGTGTCCCCCATTTGTTCCCCAAAAGCTTGAATATTTGGGGTTCCAGTTTCCATTCGTGTGGATCCATGAGATTTGCTTAAGTCGTCTGCCAGTGAATTTAGTTTGCCTGGCAGGAATTGAGCATGTAGGTGCACTTGGTTGCTCAAGGCTGCGTTCCACAAGGCCATGGCTAATCTGCAGAGTGGGTAGGAATGTGTTCTCCCCTGCTTGTTTATGTACCACATAACTGGGGTGCTGTCTGTCTTTACCAATAGTTGTCCTGGAAGAATAAGGCCTTTGAAGGCTGTCAGAGCATTCTGTACAGCTAACATTTCTTTTTGATTGATATGCAGGTGCATCTGCTTTGGGTTCCATTTGCCCCAAATGCGCTGCCCTGCCATGTGAACCCCCCCATGCATAGTCTAATGCGTCTGTTTAGGGTTTGGGCGGCAGGGGATAGAATGAAAGAGTCCCTTGTTGTGGTTGCAGGCCTCTGCCCACCAAAGGAACTCTGCCCTTAGACACGGTATGATAGGAATTATTGTTTCCAGGTCCTGAGAATGTTGGCACCTTAAACTTTTTAGATACCAGTAAAGTTTTCTCATATGCAGTCTTGCATATGGAATTTACAGAATGCAAGAGGCCATGAACCCCAGAGCTTGCAGTATTTTCCTTGCAGATAGCTGGGTTTTTGTAGCCAGTATGTTGAAGTAAGTTGTCAAATAAATTTGTTTCTCTGGAGTGAGGAATGCCATCTGGGAAGTTGTGTTCAAGCTTGCTCCCAGGAATACAATCTGTTGGCAGGGACTAGGTATGATTTCTTTTCGTTGATGGTGTACCCCAGTAAAGTTAGAAGTCTCTTTACAAATGCCAGGTGCTGTAGCAGCAAGTCCTGACTTTCCGCCTGAATGAGGCAATCGTCCAAGTATGGGTAAATCTGAGTACTTCTCTGTCTGCAAAAAGCAATGGCTGGAGCTAGGCACTTTGTGAATACCCTGGGCGCAGTAGATAAGCCAAAGGGAAGTGCAGAGAACTGATAGTGCATACAGCCTGCCCTGAAGCAAAGGTATTTCCTGCAAGATTCCCTTATGGGGATGTGCAGATAAGCTTCTTTTAAGTCTAGGGTTGCCAGCCAGGCATTCTTGGCTAGCACAGGAAGCAGCTGTTGGAGAGTTAGCATTTTGAATTTTGGAACCACCAGAAAGGTGCTGAGAATAGATAAATCCAGGATAGGACGCCAGGAGTTTTCTTTTCTGGGAACCAGGAACAGTCTTGTATAAAAGCCTTGTCCCCTTTGTTCTGCTGGTACAGGTTGAATAGCCTTGATGCTGAGGAGAGAAAGTACTTGCTTTTGGGCCTCCGCCCACTGGTTTGGGAGGAGGTCTGGCCATCCACTTAGGGTTGGGAGTGAGTGGAAGTGGAATCTGTATCCTAGGGAAACAATGTTTAAAACCCATTTGTCTTGGGTAATGTAGTCCCAGTTTTTTGCATGCAGGGTGAGTTTTCCTCCTAAAGGTGCAAGTACTTGAGCAAGGCTTGGGGGGAGTGAAGGATAAGTCATTGTGCAAGTTTAGTAATTTTGCTTTGACATGATCTGGCAAGTTTTGTTCCTTAAGCCAAGCATGCCTTCTAAAAACAGACCCAGTGACAACAGCCCTACAAGATGTTTCTAAAGCATCAAAACCACACTGCAAAGTATGTTTACCAACTTGGTCAGCAGAATGCATTAACTCTTGTAAATCTTTGTGCTCTGCACAGTCAGGGATCACCATTTTCTGTTTAATTAGCCCCATAATATGCTGCTGATACTTTAACATATGAAACTGGCAATTTAAAGCCCTAGTGGCCAGAGTAGCAGAGGTGTATACCTTCTTACCCCATCTGTCTAAAGCCCTAGAATCCCTGTCAGAAGGGCTAGGATTCTTGGCAGTAGTAGCCTTAATGCCTTTTGGTCCTTGGGAAATGGTCCCTGGTCCGCATTAGGATTCTTGTTTTATACCCCTGATGACCTGACGTCATGGAAGAAGTGACAGCATCTGACGCAGAAATCCCAAGACTCTGGTATTCAGGCTGGCTGAGGGCTACCTGCAGGCAGACAACCCAAATGTGATGACTGCAACAGTGAAACACGAAGAACATCAACTGTTTCTTGGGGGTAGTTACTGGATAACTAATATAAGAAGTCTTCTAAAGTTTCTGTGTTCCTCTCTGGGGGAATGTAGACACAGACAATGTTTATATTTTTGTTTTTATTAATTTGTAGTTTTGAGATAGGAATCTCAGCATTATTGAACTTGAGTGGTTATTGCGTGTCTGCGCTGACAGATACGGTAGACTTGTAAAGTATGGCTACCCCACCACCCTTTCTGGTGGTACGGTCTAGTCGAAACATATTGTACCCTGGTGGCAGAACCTCATGGTCCTTGGTGGCAGGCTTTAGCCACATTTCTGTTAGGCATAATATATCTGGGGAATGAACAGCTAAGAGGGCATGCAGGTGCTGAGTTTTGATATTTATACGCCTAATGTTTAGATGGCAGGCCAGCAGTGAATTAGGAGATCTATTTGTTAGAGCTATGTTGGTAGGGGATATATTAGGGGGATTAAGGTCAACAGGTGGGGATGGACCAGGGTTTGGGTGGATGTCGCCATCCTTTGTGAGGTTGCAGTGCATCGCGAGTGTGTGTTTTAAGATTTTGAAGTTTTGTAATAAGTGTCTAGTTTTAGGACTAATGTAACTAGGTCTAGTAAGATGGTAGTATTTAGGGGCTAAGGAGGTAAGCATGAGGGAGGTGAGTAAGGGTGCATTATTATCTGTTGTAGATGGGATGGATGTTTGGAATTTAGGTTAGTGGAAACCTGGGTTACCCTGATATTCATAGGCGGTAAGGAGATATGGGATGAGTAACAGGGGTAGTAGTAGCGTTAATAGGAGTATTTTGGGTGATAGCATAGCTACTGAATGAGGCTTGAAACTTAGGCAAAAGGAATAGTAGAGTTAGAGGACTGGTGGCATTAGGCTGAGGGTGGTGCTTGTTACCGATTGGTTTAAAAAAGTGGGGTGTGGTCTAGTACTAATAAATGTGTAAGCACTAGGGGCAGGAGGTATTTGGGGGCAGGGTGGGGTGCAAAGCGAGTCTGAGCGAAGGGGAGCAGGGATGAACCAATGCCTGTACTAAGTTGTAGCAGTTTAACCTGTTTGTCTTTCTCAAGAACATGTATATTTAATTGAAAATGTTGAAACATGTCCAATAACTATTTGAGATCGTGCACTGATAAAAACTAAGCTAAAAATACAGGTTAGTGAAGAAAAAATTGAAACACTGGCTCTTTCCAATCTACCTGTTAGAGTGAGGAATTTAAGGAATGGGTAGTGGAAATTGAGAGTTATTCGGGAATATAGACATTTCTTGATAACTAGTGAGTGGAATAAAAATAAAATGGAGTTTAAAACAGTGCAGAAATAAAACAGAATTATGGTTAAGAAGTAATAGGAATTACTTGGAGGAGGTTAAAATATTGCAGAATGAGAGGAATCTCCCAGAACAAGAGGAGGAACAACTACAGAGTGCTTGATTCGTTATAGCCAAGTGCACCTTCAGGCATTTCTGCAGTTACCTCCTACAGCACCTCTGGGAGTCCAATATTGCTTGTCCATATTTGCATTAATAATTCCAAGACCATGCTACATACAAGGTATCAGAATATTTTATCTTGAAGCATACATGATGGTAAACAACTGTATTGACATTTGACCTCTGTCAATGAGCATTTGCTAGAACTGTAAGGTGATAACTTCATTTTTTAAAGGCTCAAGTCACACCCACTGGGAGTTAAACATACACACTCAAAAGAGCTGTACTGGAAGGAAAGAGTCAAGATAAAATAAGGGCATATTTGGATAATATGCATGAGTTTAGAAAGACTGATGTTAAACAACTATTTTTTGATGACTCCACAGCACAAAAACTTTTAGCATGACAACTTATACAACAAAAAGTAGAAAGGGCTGTCAGCAAACTTAGGGAGCCTAAGACAAGAAAAAAAAAGACACTACAAAGGTAGAGCTATTTCAGAATTTTTAAGAAAATTTGTATAAAGTAAGGTAATGTGTAAAGCAAGAAAGAGCACAAATGGAAACATTTACAGAAGATTTAATTATGCCAAGGAGATGAGGCTCAACAACTAATAGTTAAGATAGGAGATGATATAAAAATGGTGATGTTTACTCACTCTGCAGGGAAGCCTCCAGGAACAAATGGTATTCCTGTAGAAGTTTTATAAGGTAGAGAAGATAGTGGTAAGGATCTAGAATATCATTTTAAAGGGAGGGGAAGCACGGGCATCTTGGAAGAAAACTGTGGTGGCCATATTACCCAGAGTGGGTAAAGGCCCATCAGTTCCAGCATCATACAGACACAGTTAAATTTAAAACCACAATTATAAAGTGTTGATATCTACAGTAGAATGGCAAAGGTGTTGCCATAATTGATGAATACGGTTTGGTGGAGGGGAGGACAACATTTGACATTAATAGAACAATGAAGATCCACAGGGAAACAGAATGGAAGAAAATACCATTGTCAATCGTAGGTCTTCATGCAGATAAAGCATTCGACAAAGTAAGTTGGGATTGTATGAGTAGGGCAATGGAAGCATATGCTTTCCCTTATACAGTAAGGTTAATTTGGAGGTACATGAAAGATCACAGGTAAGAATTGAAGTGGGAGAGTTCCTCTCTGGTAAATTGATCTTGAACAGAGGAACCAGGCAGGGGTGTCCTCTTTCTCATTTATTTGCTTTATATGTAGAGCATTGGCAAAAAAGATAAGGGGCTCAGAATTTCAAGGAAATAATTGGTACAGTGATCAAAATAGTTGGCTTTACTTGTAGATTTTATTTTGTACATGATAAACTCCGGAAAATGACAGTTCTGTGTTGTAGAACATTTTGAGACAATTTCAAGTCTTTTCAGGATATAAAATTACTGAAGACAAAACTAAGGTTATATCTGTAAATTATGTACCAACACACAAACTGTTTCAGAAATATCAGCATTTACAGGACATGATAAGATTAAGTATTTCTGAGTATGGATTAAAAAGGCTTCTGTTATGACGGCTAAGGATATGTGGGAAGCCATTAAACAAAATATAATACAAAAACTAACATCAGCTTCCAGTTTCAATGTATATGGATATTAAGATGCAAGAACTACAAATGTTTTCAGTCCCTTTACTTTTATGTACAAGTCGGATATATTTTTATCAAGCAGTGGAGATACTGTGGACAATAAGAGTTGAAGGAATGTATTTGGGAGGGGAAGATGGCAAGATTTAAGTGGTATAAGCTGACCCTCCCAACAGAACAAGGTAGTTTAGGATTACATAATTTGAAGAGAAATTTTAGAGCTACACAGTTAAGACTCATACAGATAAAAAAGCAGAAGGTTATAGTTGAAAGTGGAAAGTGATGATGAAAGTGTGGGGGGGGGGTTCAAAAATGTAGGACATAATGAGATTTCAGATTTAGATCCTTAAGACGAATAACCATTCATGAAGTTACTGGAGGTATTCAAAGAACTAATCCAAAACTATACAGGGAAAAAGATTTTGCTGATAGGGATGACTGTAAGGAGGGGTACAGAAAATAGGCAAGAGAGGGCTTGAATTTACTAGAGAAAATTGGCAAAGGAACCAAGGTATTGGCAGCAAATGATTAGACAGGGAAAGGTAAAAGAGGGGGATGAGGCCGAGGAGAGATTTGGACTGCAGGTTAGAGACTGCCCTCCTTATACGGGATTGATATCAGAGTATAGACAAAGAGAAGGGGATATGGGAGTCCTTAGTGAAAGACCTGCTCTGGTAGAGTTTTTAGATGAATCTAAAACAGAAGTGTTAAAAAGGGATAATTAATATGGCACATAAAATATCATATAGGAACTACAATGACCAATCAGAAGTTGTAAGAAAAAATTGGGAAGAGAGACTTGAAAATCAATTTGCACAGAAACAATGACAGGACATATATGCAATAAAGTCCAGAAGTTTAAAGGATTTTTCCTTGGAGGTGTTTGGATAGGTATTTATTATACCCCAAGCAAATTTCAAATAATTATTCCTCAGATAGTCAGCAAATATAGGAGGTCTGATGGAAAAGAAAGATAACTGGGAGCATTTTTTTTTTTTTGAAGTGTAATGACAGTACTTGGTCAGAAATATTAAGGGAACAAACAGTTGTAATGAAAATCACAACCAAGTGTATTTAAAATGTGAACTGGGAGACAGATCTTTAGAAAACAAAAGGAGAAAATTACATTAATACAAACAGAATTTGTGGGAAAAATACATGCAGAATAATGTTCACGAGGAGAGAGGTTTAAGGGAACGCAGGAATTAAGCAGTTAATATAATGGTAGACTGAATGACAGTTGTTAAAAAGGACAACATATGTAATTTATAATACATATAAATGAAAACAAATATTAGGCTTCCTATTGAAATATCTGCACTCAAAATACTGAGTGATGAAAAGCCGAAAAAAAAAGTCTAAAAACCTGGAGAAGAGCATATCTCGAAAATCGCTCGTCCTAAGCACTTATTTTGGCCCTGCAAACCTCCTGAACTTATATATACCAACAACAAAATTGGCATACCTCAGAGAAAAGAGAATATTCCAAGAAAAGGCATCTCTGAATTAGAATTTGTAAGTCCAGTCTTTTAGCTATTCATTATCTGCACTTCAGGACTCACTCCAGCGGGTCCTGACATTTCAAATTGTTACTCAAATGTTAATATGGTTAGTTTTCTTTTCTATTAATGTATGTGTCACTATGTCTTAAATAATAATTTAATAATGGTATTTAAAAAAAAAAAGTTGACTATCAAACCTCTCAATAACCTGTGTGTCCTACAACTGTCCACAGCCATGTTAGTTGTCGACAAGTTGTACAATCGCTAAATGGTATAATACCAATGAAAAATAAATGTGTGTGTCTGTGTTTCTGGGGATGTGGGTTCCCTGCATTGCTTTGTCAAATGCAGGTTCTTCGACAAACTCATGGGGTGTGGTTTAATGTCGACAGTACTTATAACTGAGCGGTGGCAATGCTGATGGTGTGTAATGTCCAGGCACATAAGTGGCATTGGAGGGGTGAGAGAGCTTGTGTGCGTGTATGGTGAGTTAGGGTTGGGAATGAGTGAAGGACAGGTGCTGTACATGTCTGTGTGAAAGTTTGTGTATTTTAGGATTATGGTCAGGGTTAGGTTAGGGAACAGACAGAGTTGTGTGTGCGTTTGTGAATGTTTGGGTGTCTGAGTATGTTCTTGTGTTGTAGCAATGTTACAGGAAGGTTTTTATGAAGGTAAGGTGTAGGGTTAGGGTTGAGGGTTGGGGCAGCATTAGGGTTAGCACCCATTACTAAGATGGTGAAGGGGGGCTGGAAAGAAGCTAATATTAGGGATGCCAAGGGCTTGAAATCATTAATAATTGGCAAAAAGCAAAAAAAACTGAGTTAGTCATGGTGTTTAAATCAGATGATAGAAAATGCATACTAGTAGAAAGAAATGTGTATTGAGCACAATACAGTTCAAAATCTTTCTGAACTGCACTGTTCATTCCTGCTTATTAGCCTAGCATAACTATCTACACTGAGTACTGCTACACTACTGCTGTATGTCTCCAATGCAACCAAGTCTCAATTGACATGTAGGGCACAAAATGCTGCACTGTTGTAACCCTCATACTCATCAAGCCACTCTGAAGTTTGTTACTCAGGGCTGCCCTGTCTTTAATTCCAAGCTCTGCTGCACTGCTATCCTACAAAGTACATAATGGTGTGGTGCTGTCCATCCCAGAGCAAGCATTATAACTACCTCTAGTGAAACAGTTACATGTGGGGCACACAGTTCCACTATTCTGTACATCCTACTAAACCTGCAGAATTTTCCCTTGACAGTCTTGTGCAATGCTGAAGTGTAGGTTGCACAGTGACGCTCTTATTTGCCCTCATCTGGGTATGCAACTCCTGCCACAAGCACAGAGAGAGGAAATTATAAAGAGAGTATGTATAGGGCTGCTCTGCTGCACAATCTACTGATTTCCAGTTCATCTTTTCTTGACTGCCTTGCCTGATTCACACAAAGGATGCACAGTGTCACCATGGTGACAGCCCTGCCATGTCTCCTAAATCTACACTCCAGTTCAGTGTTGCTCATCATTCCAGTGGTACTCAATGCACAATGAAATAAAAGGTGCACAGTACTGGCACTCAAGTGCTGTATTCATTCTGACATACTGAAGGCTGTGTAAACTTAAACATCTGTATTTTTCAGCTATTTTATATAAAATAATATAAATGAACAGTGCATCTTCTAACGAACTGGTTGCTGACTAAAGGTAGAACAGCAACATAATCAGCAAACACTTTTCTTGGCAATAAATGAAAACTGACCTAAGATCATATAAACAGCTAAAAACCAATATGGAACTATGGGAAACTATTTATCCATTGTTCAGAAAAAAAGTTACCAACCTGAATGACATACAACCTATGTAGTGAATATACATTTTTTTCAGTAAACAGCAAACCAAGTTGCTGGAGTAAGCCCACCCCTTTCTATTAAAAAAAAAAAAAAAAAAAAAATCACAATTCAAGGTACCAAAACTCATAGAAATGTCCAAAAATTTCACACCAGTTATACTGCCAGTATATAAGTCTATAACAACATCAGGACAAATATTGTAGTGCAAGTGTCAAAGATTTATATGAAGTCTGTGTTGATTTGGATAAAAAGGTCTAATATTCCTGAAGTCTATTAACTGGACCATGAAGTACTTCTCCCCACAGACTGGTCAAAGAAGACAAAATAGCTACTGGACAGCAGTTTCCAATATGTGGCTTATCGAAAACAGGTTTGGCACCAAAATCTTTTCTTGTAGTTTTGGTGGTTGAATTAATGTGATCAGAATAACAAAGCCCTCAGATGGAGATGGCCATCTTTCTACAGCACTACAGCTGCTAGTGTTCACAACAGAATAGTTACAAGAGAGACCAATATTATCAGGATATGAAATGGAGTTTGCTTGTGCCACCAGTAATGACAACAAGTCATAACCTTTCCAAATGGCAAACTCTCATTAGCTCAAGGACACATTGGCTGCTACTATAACATCAAGATTAATATCACTACGCCTGAAACTAATCTTACAAACAACTTGTAAATTACTCTGCCCTACTTGTTCAAGTACCACACTGCAAGCTTCATTCTTTGGTCTTACCAACAGAGGGTCAAGCTTTACGAGTTTCTCCAGGGCCTGTAAGGACAGACAATATTTACAACTTTAGGAAACAGATGTGGAGATGCTTTTCCCCCTAAACACCACTGATTATGCTCATTCTATCTCCAAAATAAAAAAAAAGCTACTACTCAAACTAAAGTCAACCTTTTTAAGCTCCTGGCCTACTCCCAGCAGACTGCCTGCAACTTGTTGCTGAAACCATAGCTCTTCCAGTTTCTGTATTAATAAATATGTCAATATCAGAAAAAATACATCCCACCTATTTGGAAATACCACTACATAAAGGAGGCCCATCAAACAATTTCAAAAACTACAGGCCAATTGCTCTTATCACCACTGTCAAAAATTCTAGAAAAATTCATTCACTCACAAATGATGTACCACCTAGTCTCTAATAACTTCTCTGACAGTCAACATAGTTTCAGACCTGACCACAGCACACTAATGGCACTCATGAAATTCACCAGTATCATCAACCAACACAGAAACAGCAAACTGTCAAAGAGTAATGCAGGTGTCCTAAGGCGAGCTGAGGGAGGACAGAAAAGTACAGTTTTGTACCTACCATAAATGTAGATGTTCGAAGATCCACATTGCTGCAGTCCTTACACTTGGGTAGTCCGCTGTCCTCGGTCGGCCCGAATATCAAAGTATAAGGCTGACGTCGGTCAAGGCGCATTTGACTGACATCAGGACGTCAGGGTACAAATGCGCATGACCGAAGTCATATCCTCAGTCTTTTCTTGCCCCAGATGTCAGAAGACCCTAAAAATAAAGGTCAAAACCAAAAGACAGCAAACAAACAACCAACCATCCTAGCACCAAAAATATGTACAATATATACAATATATACAATATACCTCATATTGACAACCCAACCCACACAACCGCCTCTAACTACAGAGGGGAAGGAGGGAGGGTAAATTGGACTGCAGCAATGTGGATCTTCGAACATCTACATTTATGGTAGGTACAAAACTGTACTATGTTCTTCATCTCACATTGCTGCAGTCCTTACACTTGGGTAGAATCCCAAAGCAGAGGTAAGGGAGGATGGCCAAACTATAAGGAAGCAGGAGCTGCCAAAATGCCCTGCAAAACAGCAGTGGCAAAACCAGCCCTGGATTTAGAGTAAAGTGGTAGGTGATAATGCCTAGAGAAAGTATGCACTGAACTCCAAGTAGCTGCCTCCAAAATATCCTTAGTTGCCACCCCCTCAAAAGCTGTCAAGTGGCAGTAGCCCTAGTGGAATGAGGCCTAATCCCAGCTGGAATCTCCTTGCCATGATGGGAATAACAGAAAGCAATGCAAAACCCAATCCACTTAGAAATAGTTTGTTTTGACACAGGCTTGCCCTGAGAACTCAAAGCAAAAGAAACAAATAACTGCTGAGACTGCCTGAACCCTTTAGTTCTGTCCAAATAATATCGCAACTGCCTGTGTACATCTAAAGTGTGCAAAATCTTTTCCCCTTTATTTTGGGGATTTGCATAAAAAGTAGGCAAATGAATAGTTTGGTTTAAAGCCACACTAGAAACCACTTTAGGCATAAAGGAAGGATTAGTACGTAAAGATACCCTATCCTTATGGAAAATTAAGAAAGGCTCAACCGCCATAAGAGCCTGCAACTCAGAAACCCTTCTTGCAGAGGTAATAGCCAACAAAAAAGCAGTCTTCCACGATAAAAACTTTAATTCAGTAGTAGCTGCAGGCTCAAAAGGTTGTAGAGTGAGTTTCTCCAACACAAAATTGAGATCCCAAGCAGGAGTAGGAGCTCTTCGTGGGGGTCTTATATTCTTTGCCCCTCTAAGAAATTGCTTGAACAAAGGATGAGAAAACAATGGTGGGTCACAATCATAGTGAGCAGAAATTGCTGCAGCATGAACCTTAATAGAAGAGAAGGACAAACCTTTGTCCAGTAACTCAGTAAGATATTGAAGAGCCACACTTAAATTAGGCTCAGAAACATCAAAATCCTTTGCTGCACTCCAAAATAAAAATCTCTTCCATTTATCTGCGTACACTTTCCTTGTACTAGGCCTTCTAGCTTCCAAAATAACATTCAAAACTTGCTGTGGAAGTGGAGGCCCACTATGGTTCAAAACAGAATATGCCAGGCTGTTAGGTGCAGAGAGTGAAGCTTGACATTGAGCAAATGACTGTCCTCCTGAGACAACAGGTGTGGAATCGAAGGCAAAGGCCATGGAGGCTTCCGTACCAGGCTTCTCAGTAATGGGTACCAATGCTGTCGAGGCCAATCTGGAGCTATCAAAATCATCCTTGGCTTGTCTTGTCTGGCCTTTAGTAGTACCTTTGGGAGGAGAGGCAGAGGCGGAAAGGCATACACATGAAGATTGCTCCAATTGAAGGAAAGAGCATCCACTTTCCAAGCTGTGGGATGAAACCTTTTGTGCAAAACTTTGGCAGCTGGTGGTTTAGTGGAGAAGCGAACAGATCTATGTCTGGAGTTCCCCATGACACTGTCAATTTCTGAAATACATGAGGATCCAATTTCCACTCGTGGGGATCCATAATTGTCTGCTCAACACATCTGCTAAGGAGTTCTGTGCTCCGGCAGAAACCTTGCCTGAAGATTGAGCTGTAAACTGAGAGCAGTCTCCCACAAAATCATTGCTTGCCTGCATAGAGGATAAGAATGTGTTCCCCTTGCTTGTTGATGTACCACATGACAGTTGTGTTGTCTGTTAGAATCAACACCTGCCCTGGAAGAAGTAAATCCTTGAAAGCTATTAATGCAAACTGGACTGCTAACATCTCCTTCAAGTTGATATGTAGATGTTGTAGTCTGGCAGGCCACTTGTCTTGTATCCACTTTCCATTTAGATGAGCTCCCCAAGCTTTGTCTGAGGCATCTGTCGTTAAAATCTGACTCGCCTCTGGCCGGGTCACAGAGAGTCCCTTGTTTAGGTGACATTCCTGAGCCCACCACAAAAATTCCTTTTGAATGCAAGGTATTATTTGAATGACAGTGTCCAGATCCTGGCAGTGCTGTGTCCATACATTTTGAGATACCATTGTAGCTTCCTCATATGCAGTTTGGCATTGGGAAGCACCAGAATACAAGATGCCATGAACCCTAAGGCTTGAAGGACTGTCCTTGCAGTCAGCCCGGACTGATGAGATAGTTGATGGAAGTAAAGGGAAAGATTCTTTTGTTTGTCCGGGGTCAAAAAGGCCATCTGGGATGCTGTATTCAGTCTTACACCCAGAAAGCACATGTCCTGAGAGGGTACTAGACTGGACTTTATTTCGTTCACAGAATACCCCAGGCATCTTAGCACTGCTATCACATATTCCAAATGATGAAGAAGCTCGTCCCTTCCTTGAGCCAGAATCGGGCAATCGTCCAAATAAGGATAGATCTGTATTCCTTTTAGCCTGAAGAAAGCTATCACTGGAGCCAGAACTTTCGTGAACACACTGGGCGCAGTAGATAAGCCAAAGGGCAATGCAGAGAACTGATAGTGAGAAGTCCCAGCTCGAAAACGCAGATACTTCCTGCAACTTAGTCTGATAGGAACATGAAGGTAAGCCTCCTGGAGATCCAAAGTTACCATCCAATGATCTTTGCCCAGCAGAGGTAAAAGCTGCTGTAACGTCAACATTTTGAACTTGGGAATGTCCAGATAAGTGTTGAGGATAGATAAATCCAAAATTGGTCTCCACGTGTTCCCCTTCTTTGGTACTAGGAACAGGCGAGAATAAAATCCTAGGCCCACTTCTGGCATAGGGACCGGCTGTATGGCCCCTATTTGGAGTAACAGAGAAATTTGCTTGTGAGCCTCTATTCTTTGTTGAGGAGGAACGTCTGGCATGCCTTTGAAAGGAGGCAAGGTATGGAAATAAAACCTGTAACCGTGGTGTATGATATCCAATACCCATCTGTCTTGGGTAATTAGACTCCAATTTTCTTTGAAAAGTGCCAACCTTCCTCCCAAAGGTGTTGCCAGACGAGAAGGCTCTGGCAGCTGAAAAGGTAGGTCATTGGGTCTGTTTACGAAAGGAGTGACCCCTGCCCTCACCCGAAGACTGTGCAGGAGAACTCCCTGTTCTAGGCCTGAAAGAGCCCTGAGCTCTGCCCCTACCACGTCTAGATCTACCCCTAGACTGGGAATCATAAGAAGGATACGTCCACCCCTTAGTAGGCCAATTTCTACTAAACTTTGGAGGCTGAACCTGCAAAAAATCTTTAACAGTCTGCATAGACTTAGCCTTGTCTTCCATTTTCTTTAAAACTGCCTCAACAGGAGAACCAAACAACACATCAGATTGTAAAGGAGCATCTAAAATCCTTGTTTTAACATGGTCAGACAAATTTTGATCCCTCAGCCAGGCGTGCCTGCGAAGAACTGACCCAGTGGCAGCCACCCTAGACGAGGCCTGTACAGCATCAAAACCACATTGCAAAGAATGCTTACCCACCTGTTCAGAAACATGTACTAAATCTTGCAACTCTTTACAATCAATACCTTCCGCCAGAGCATCAACCTTAGACTTCAATTGTGAAAGGAGATAGTTTTGGTATTTAGTTTTGGTATTTCAACATGTGAAACTGCCAATTCAAAGCCCTCATAGCTAGAGTGGAAGAAGTATAAACTTTCTTTCCCCATCTATCCAAGGCCCTGGCCTCTTTATCTGCAGGAACCGGATTCTTGACAACAGAAGCCTTAACACCTTTAGGCCCCTGGCTAACAGTTTCTGGGTCTGCCCTAGGACTCTTAAAAAGATACTTATGAGCTTCAGGCACCCTGTAATACCTATCCGGTTTAGCAGGAGCAGGAGGCAAAGAATCAGGATTAAGAGAAGCCTCTGTAAAAACATCTTCCACTACATCCAAAACAGGAGGTATAGCCAAAGGCCTATGCTGGGGTAAAAACAAAAATTCCCTAAGCCTTTTCCTGGAATGAGAGAAGTCCTGACCTTCCCACTTAAAATGCTCCCTCATGGAATGAAGAGTTTCTGAAAAAGAAAAATCCTCAGGAGGAGAAGCAGAAGGAGTAGAATCATCCACATCAGAATCAGAATAAGGAGAGTACTCCTGCAAGTCTTCAGCCGAAGACTCTGAAACATCCGAAGCCTGCTCAAAACTCCCTAGCTCAGGCTCCACCCTAGGTCTCTTATCAGGAGGGGGCAAAGAACCCTAATCAAAGTAATCAAATCTTCTGCCATTTTAAGCATATGCTTCTTGGGCACAGTTCCTGAAGAACTAGGGGTGACACCAACTGAAGCTAAACCTGGCCTGCCTCTGGGAGAAGCCTTGGAAACAGAAGGAGAGGGCCTAACCACCCTAGGCAGGGAGGGGAGTATAGTAACCTGAGAAGCCCCATCAGCCTGACCTGCCTCCTGAGAGGCCACATCCTGCAATAACAAAGTCTCTCCCTGGGATCCCAAAGAAACCTCCGGTGGAACCACCGGCTCCACCGACACCTCTAAAGAACCGGCATCCGGTACGGATGGTTCTTCTAGCCTAGGCTTAACTGCTTTGTCCTTGCGCTTCTTCGAAGAAGCGGGCGTCGGAGTATCCGACGGCATTGTATAATTGCACCGCTTCCCGAAGACTAACCTGGCACAATCTAATCTTCTCTTTATAGTGCGCTTATTGAATCTAGCACAAGAGCGACACCCAACAACGTCGTGCTCAGGCCCTAAACAAGGAATACACAAAGTATGATAGTCTCTATGCGGTATCTGTTTCCCACAAGAAATACAATTATTCACTTTTTCTGACATCTGGTAAACCACTGAGGCAAGAAAAAACTAAAATATTCCCAACGGGTACTTAGCCAACTTTGACTCGGTCTGAAACTCCGAAATCGAACAATTTCAGAACGCCAACCGGCACTTGCAACGCTGCTTCTGCATCGGACCATGCGGCAAAAAAGACTGAGGATATGACGTCGGTCATGCGCATTTGTACCCTGGCGTCCTGATGTCAGTCAAATGCGCCTTGACCGACGTCAGCCTTATACTTTGATATTCGGGCCGACCGAGGACAGCGGACTACCCAAGTGTAAGGACTGCAGCAATGTGAGATGAAGAACATCAGTACAGTTGTGTACACTTACCATAAATGTTGATGTTCGAGTGTGTTCACTGTTGCAGTCATTACATTTGGGTTATCTGCTTGCAGTAGCCCTCAGTCAGCCTGATTAACAAAGTCTTGGGTCCTGCGTCAGTTGCTGTCTCTTCTTCCGTGACGTCAGGGGTATAAAACATGCAGCCAACGCCATTACATCAGTTTTTCTTGCCCCAGATGTCAGGTGCCCCCCTAATGGGAAGCAATTAAATCTATAAATACAAGGATATACCTCCAACAGAAAAGCAAATACACCAAAAAGCTTTTAGAGCATAAGTGAGAGTAGAGGTAGAGGTATAGCCAAAGGAA
Organism: Protopterus annectens; assembly: GCF_019279795.1. Classification (NCBI taxonomy): domain Eukaryota; kingdom Metazoa; phylum Chordata; order Ceratodontiformes; family Protopteridae; genus Protopterus; species Protopterus annectens. The sequence continues at coordinate 520,598,599 of NC_056738.1, read as the reverse complement.
GAAAAGGGGGCTGGAGGGAGGGTAACCAGGACTGCAACAGTGAATACACTAGAACATCTACATTTATGGTAAGTGTACACAACTGTACTATGTTCTTCATGTTTCACTGTTGCAGTCATTACATTTGGGTAGATTCCCAAAGCTAAGGTTGGGAGGAGGAATTTAATTATAATTAGGACCAGCTATAAGGCCCTGCAAGACTGCAGTGGCAAAACCAGCCCTGGATTTAGAGAAAATTGGCAAATGGTAATGCTTGGTGAATGTACAGAACTCCTGGTAGCAGCTTCTAAGATGTCCCTAATAGGGACGCCCCTGAGAAAGGCTGTAGAGGTAGATGCAGCCCTGGTTGAATGGGGTCTGATGCCCTGTGGGATAGGTTTTCCATGGTGCTTATAGCAGAAATAAATGCAGTGGCCTATCCATTTTGAAATGGTTTGTTTTGAAAAAGATTTCCCCTCTGTCCCAGCAGCAAATGCCACCAGTAGTTCAGATTTCCTTTGAGGTTTAGTCCTGTCCAAGTAGAATCTAAGCTGTCGGTGCACATCTAATGAGTGCAGTATCCATTCCCCTTTGTTCTGTGGGTTAGGAAAAAAGGTAGGCAAATGAATGGACTGATTAAGAGCCACACTGGATACCACCTTGGGCATGAAGGAGGGATTGGTTCTGAGGGACATCCTGTCTGCATGAAAGATGATGAAAGGTCCCACTGCCATAAGGGCCTGTAATTCAGATACCCTTCTTGCAGAAGTGATTGCCAAAAGGAAAGCTGTTTTCCAGGAAAGAGATTTTAAATCTGCAGTAGCAGCTGGCTCGAAAGGAGGAAGAGTGAGTTTCTCCAAGACAAAGTTAAGATCCCAGGCTGGAGTTGGAGCTCTCCTGGGTGGCCTTAGATTTTTGGTCCCTCTGAGGAACTGCTTGAGCAGTGGGTGAGAGAAGAGGGGAGGCTCTGTGCTATAATGAGCTGAAATGGTTGAGGTATGAATTTTGATGGAGGAAAAATACAAGCCCTTATGAAGCATCTCAGTTAAGTATTGTAGAATCTGAGGTAAATTGGGCACTGCTGCGTTCATTCCTTGAGAGTGGTTCCAAGCACAGTATCTTTCCCATTTTGCAGCATAAGATTTTCTAGTACTAGGCCTTCTTGCCTCTAAAATGATATCCATCACTGATTTACTGAGGGATGGTAAAGGAGAGATTACATAATTAGCCAGGCTGCTAGGTTCAGGGTTTGCAGCAGAGGGTGCAGAATCATGTTCTCCTGCTGAGACAACAGGGAAGGAGTCTGAGGCAGGTGCCATGGAGCCAAGCGTGACACATTGCGCAAGAGTGGGTACCAGTGTTGGCGAGGCCAGTCTGGTGCAATTAAAATCGTCCTTGGCTTGTCCTGTTTGATCTTTAGTAGTACCTTGGAGAGCAGAGGCAGAGGAGGAAAGGCATAAACTGATAGGTTTTTCCAGCTGAAGGATAGAGCATCCACTTTCCAAGCTTGTTTGTGGGGGAATCCTTGTGCAAAATTTGTCCAGTTGATGGTTCTGGAGGGAGGTAAACAGGTCTATATCTGGACTCCCCCATTTGCTTGTCAACATGTTGAAAATCCTTGGTTCCAGCTTCCACTCATGTGGGTCCATGAGGTTTCTGCTTAGTCCATCTGCCAGTGTATTTAGTTTTCCTGGCAGGAATTGAGCTTGTAGATTCACTTGGTAGCTCAAGGCTATGTTCCACAATGCCATGGCTAGTCTAGTCTGCAGAGAGGGTAAGAATGTGTACCCCCCTGCTGCTTGTTTATGTACCACATGACAGTGGTGTTGTCAGTCTTTACCATTAGTTGTCCTGGAAGAATGTGGTCCTTGAAGGCTGTCAGAGCATTCTGTACAGCTAACCTTTCCTTTTGATTTATGTGCAGGTGCATTTGATTTGGGTTCCATTTGCCCTGAATGCACTTCCCTGCCAGGTGCACCCCCCATCCATAGTCTGATGAGTCTGTTATTAAGATTTGTTTGGCAGGGGGGTAATATGAATGGTAGTCTCCTGTTTTGGTGGCAAGCCTCTACCCACCAAAGGAACTCTAGGCATAGGCAAGGTATGATAGGAATCCTTCCAGATTCTGTGAATGCTGACATCATCGGCTTTTGGGATACCACTGTAGTTTCCTCATATGCAGCCTTGCATATGGAATTAGAAGAATGAATGAGGCCATGAACCCTAAGGCTTGCAGTATTTGCCTTGCACATAGCTGGGTTTTTGTGGCCCTTGTTTGAAGTAAGTTGTCAAATGTATCCGTTTCTCTGGCATGAGGAAAGCCATCTGGGAAGTTGTATTCAAGCTTGCTCCCGGGAATATAATTTGTTGACAGGGTACAAAGTGGGATTTCTTTTCGTTTATGGTGAACCCCAGACAAGTCAGTACCCTCTGAACAAAGTCCAGATGATTGAAGAGAATGTCTAATTCAGGCAGAAAGCAAGGACAATCGCCCAGGTATGGGTATATTTGAATATTTCTTTGCCTACAAAATGCGATGACTGGAGCTAGGCACTTTGTGAATACCCTGGGTGCAGTAGATAAGCCA